>NW_027437179.1:155799-300799 GCF_033239565.1 Halichoeres trimaculatus | reverse complement strand
AGGCAGAGTCTACTCTAGACCAGAACACAAGGTCCAGCAGAGTTTACTTTAGACCAGAACTCAGGGTCCAGCAGAGTCTACTCTAGACCAGAACACAGGGTCCAGCAGAGTTTACTTTAGGCCAGAACACAGGATCAGGCAGAGTCTACTCTAGACCAGAACACAGGGTCCAGCAGGGTTTGCTTTAGGCCAGAACACAGGGTCAGCGAGAGTCTACTCTAGACCAGAACACAAGGTCCAGCAGAGTTTACTTTAGACCAGAACTCAGGGTCTAGCAGAGTCTACCCTAGACCAGAAACAGGCTTCAGCAGAGTTTATTTTAGACCAGAACACAGGGTCCAGCAGACTTTACATTAGACCAGAACACAGGGTCCAGCAGAGTCTACTCCAGACCAGAACACAGGGTCAGGCAGAGTCTACTCTAGACCAGAACACAGGGTCCAGCAGAGTCTACTCTAGACCAGGACACAGGGTCAGGCAGAGTCCACTCTAGACCAGAACACAGGGTCCAGCAGAGTTTACTTTAGGCCAGAACACAGGGTCAGGCAGAGTCTACTCTAGACCAGAACACAGGGTCCAGCAGACTTTACTTTAGACCAGAACACAGGGTCCAGCAAGGTTTGCTTTAGACCAGAACACAGGGTCCAGCAGAGTCTAGTCTAGAACAGAACACAGGGTCCAGCAGAGTTTACTTTAAACCAGAACACAGGGTCCAGCAGAGTCTACTCTAGACCAGAACACAGGGTCCAGCAGAGTTTACTTCAGACCAGAACAGAGGGTCCAGCAGAGTTTACTTTAGGCCAGAACACAGGGTCCAGCAGAGTTTACTTTAGACCAGGACACAGGGTCCAGCAAGGTTTACTTCAGACCAGAACACAGGGTCCAGCAGAGTTGACTCAAGACCAGAACTCCGGCTCCAGCAGAGTCTACTCTAGACCAGAACACAGGGTCCAGCAGAGTCTACTCTAGACCAGAACACAGGGTCCAGCAGAGTTTACTTTAGACCAGAACACAGGGTCCAGCAGAGTTTACTTTAAACCAGAACACAGGGTCCAGCAGAGTCTACCCTAGACCAGAACACGGGGTCCAGCAGGGTTTACTTTAGGCCAGAAAACAGGGTCAGGCAGAGTCTACTCTAGACCAGAACACAAGGTCCAGCAGAGTTTACTTTAGAACAGAACTCAGGGTCCAGCAGAGTCTACTCTAGAACAGAACACAGGGTCCAGCAGAGTCTAGTCTAGACCAGAACACAGGGTCAGGCAGAGTCTACTCTAGACCAGAACACAGGGTCAGGGAGAGTCTACTCTAGACCAGAACACAAGGTCCAGCAGAGTTTATTTTAGAACAGAACTCAGGGTCTAGCAGAGTCTACCCTAGACCAGAACACAGGCTCCAGCAGAGTTTACTTTAGACCAGAACACAGGGTCCAGCAGAGTCTACTCTAGACCAGAACACAGGGTCCAGCAGAGTTTACTTTACTCTAGACCAGAACACAGGGTCCAGCAGAGTCTACTCTAGACCAGAACACAGGGTCCAGCAGAGTTTTCTTCAGACCAGAACACAGGGTCCAGCAGAGTTTACTTTAGACCAGAACACAGGCTCCAGCAGAGTCTTCTCCAGACCAGAACACAGGGTCCAGCAGAGTCTACTCCAGACCAGAACACAGGGTCCAGCAGACTTTACTCCAGAGCAGAACACAGGGTCCAGCAGAGTTTACTTTAGACCAGAACTCAGGCTCCAGCAGAGTTTACTTTAAACCAGAACACAGGGTCCAGCAGAGTTTACTTTACTCTAGACCAGAACACAGGGTCCAGCAGAGTCTACTCTAGACCAGAACACAGGGTCCAGCAGAGTTTACTTCAGACCAGAACACAGGGTCCAGCAGAGTTTACTTTAGACCAGAACACAGGCTCCAGCAGAGTCTACTTTAGACCAGAACTCAGGCTCCAGCAGAGTTTACTTTAAACCAGAACACAGGGTCCAGCAGAGTTTACTTTAAACCAGAACACAGGGTCCAGCAGAGTTTACTTTAGACCAGAACACAGGGTCCAGCGGAGTTTACATTAGACCAGAACACAGGGTCCAGCAGAGTCTAGTCTAGACCAGAACACAGGCTCCAGCAGAGTCTACTCCAGACCAGAACACAGGGTCAGGCAGAGTTTACTTTAGACCAGAACACAAGGTCCAGCAGAGTTTACTTTAGACCAGAACACAGGGTCAGGCAGAGTCTACTTTAGACCAGAACACAGGGTCTAGCAGACTTTACATTTTGACCAGAACACAGGGTCCAGCAGAGTTTACTTTAGACCAGAACACAGGGTCCAGCAGAGTTTACATTAGACCAGAACACAGGGTCCAGCAGAGTCTAGTCTAGACCAGAACACAGGCTCCAGCAGAGTCTACTCCGGACCAGAACACAGGGTCAGGCAGAGTCTACTCTAGACCAGAACACAGGGTCCAGCAGAGTCTACTCTAGACCAGGACACAGGGTCAGGCAGAGTCCACTCTAGACCAGAACACAGGGTCCAGCAGAGTTTACTTTAGGCCAGAACACAGGGTCAGGCAGAGTCTACTCTAGACCAGAACACAGGGTCCAGCAGAGTTTACTTTAGACCAGAACTCAGGGTCCAGCAGAGTCTTCTCTAGACCAGAACACAGGGTCCAGCAGAGTTTACTTTGGACCAGAACAAAGGGTCCAGCAGAGTTTACTTTAGACCAGAACACAGGGTCCAGCAAAGTCTGATTTAGACCAGAACACAGGGTCCAGCAGAGTTTATTTTAGACCAGAACACAGGCTCCAGCAGAGTTTACTCCAGAGCAGAACACAGGGTCCAGCAGACTTTACTCTAGACCAGAACACAGGGTCCAGCAGAGATTACTCTAGACCAGAACACAGGGTCCAGCAGACTTTACTCCAGAGCAGAACACAGGGTCCAGCAGAGTTTACTTTAGACCAGAACTCAGGCTCCAGCAGAGTTTACTTTAAACCAGAACACAGGGTCCAGCAGAGTTTACTTTACTCTAGACCAGAACACAGGGTCCAGCAGAGTCTACTCTAGACCAGAACACAGGGTCCAGCAGAGTTTACTTCAGACCAGAACACAGGGTCCAGCAGAGTTTACTTTAGACCAGAACACAGGCTCCAGCAGAGTCTACTCCAGACCAGAACACAGGGTCCAGCAGACTTTACTCCAGGGCAGAACACAGGGTCCAGCAGAGTTTACTTTAGACCAGAACTCAGGCTCCAGCAGAGTTTACTTTAAACCAGAACACAGGGTCCAGCAGAGTTTACTTTAGACCAGAACACAGGGTCCAGCGGAGTTTACATTAGACCAGAACACAGGGTCCAGCAGAGTCTAGTCTAGACCAGAACACAGGCTCCAGCAGAGTCTACTCCAGACCAGAACACAGGGTCAGGCAGAGTTTACTTTAGACCAGAACACAAGGTCCAGCAGAGTTTACTTTAGACCAGAACACAGGGTCAGGCAGAGTCTACTTTAGACCAGAACACAGGGTCTAGCAGAGTTTACATTTTGACCAGAACACAGGGTCCAGCAGAGTTTACTTTAGACCAGAACACAGGGTCCAGCAGAGTTTACTTTAGACCAGAACACAGGGTCCAGCAGAGTTTACATTAGACCAGAACACAGGGTCCAGCAGAGTCTAGTCTAGACCAGAACACAGGCTCCAGCAGAGTCTACTCCGGACCAGAACACAGGGTCAGGCAGAGTCTACTCTAGACCAGAACACAGAGTCCAGCAGAGTCTACTCTAGACCAGGACACAGGGTCAGGCAGAGTCCACTCTAGACCAGAACACAGGGTCCAGCAGAGTTTACTTTAGGCCAGAACACAGGGTCAGGCAGAGTCTACTCTAGACCAGAACACAGGGTCCAGCAGAGTTTAATTTAGACCAGAACTCAGGGTCCAGCAGAGTCTTCTCTAGACCAGAACACAGGGTCCAGCAGAGTTTACTTTGGACCAGAACAAAGGGTCCAGCAGAGTTTACTTTAGACCAGAACACAGGGTCCAGCAAAGTCTGATTTAGACCAGAACACAGGGTCCAGCAGAGTTTATTTTAGACCAGAACACAGGCTCCAGCAGAGTTTACTCCAGAGCAGAACACAGGGTCCAGCAGACTTTACTCTAGACCAGAACACAGGGTCCAGCAGAGATTACTCTAGACCAGAACACAGGGTCCAGCATAGTCTACTCCAGACCAGAACACAGGCTCCAGCAGACTTTACTCCAGAGCAGAACACAGGGTCCAGCAGAGGGAAGTTACCTGTGTTATAGGGCTGCAATGGTAAATGGATAAAATCCATAAAAATCCATTCGTTTAAGCGTGAATAATGTTTTTTCATAATGGATGCACCGGCTGAGACATTCTTATATATGTTTGTCTTCAGTTTATTTGTCATCTTGCTCTCTTGTCAGACTATTTGTTGGTTGGTGACTAGCTGAAGGTGCATTACAGCCGCCTACTTGACTGTAGTGTAGATAACCTGGGCTGTGGGGCTGTATGCTCCACATGTTAACTGATCAGCGTGGTGGAGGAGAAGCCGACCCGATGAGGGAAACAAGTAAACAATTAAATAATGGCACAGCTGGAGAAAGCCGTTCGTCCACAGATCTCCAGAGTTTGGGAGGATTTCACACTGAGTAAAAGCACACAGCATGTTAATTGACAAAAATGAGTTGTCACGGCAGTACGACTGTAATGATCCAGCACTTTACACACAAAAATTTTCTGATTCATCGATTAATCCGAAATATAACCGTCAGAGTAATCGATTACTAAAATAATCATTTGTTTCAGCCCTTGTTTCTTATAAGTTCCCTTAAAACCAGAACCAGCTGCTGAGTCCAAGGCTTCCACAGACCACTGCAGAGATCCCCCTTCAGTCAAGTCAAGTCAAGTCAGCTTTATTCATAGAGCACCTTCAAGAAGACAGCACTCGATCAAAGTGCTGTACACAAATACAAAGAAATAAGTAATTATAACAATAAAAACAATAAAAAGATAGAAAAACTTTGTAATAAAACAGTACAAATTTAAAAACTAAAAACTAAGGTGCCTGTGTTTTATAAGAGCTCATTGATGAAACGCCAGGGAGAAAAAGTGGGCCTTCAAGGAAGATTTAAAAATCTCTATGGTCGGGGAGGCTCTTATATGGATGGGGAGACTGTTCCACAGTCTGGGGGCAGCCGCTGCAAAGGCCCTGTCACCTCTCGACTTGAGTCTGGTTTTGGGCACCTCCAACAGCAGCTGGTCAGAAGATCTAAGGCAGGGGTGTCAACTCGTTTCACATCGTGGGCCACATACGGCCTTGGGAGATGTCAAGTGGGCCGGACCATTAAAATTATACCATACTCTGCTATAAATAACCAAAATATCATGTATTTCCTTTCTTTTGGTGTAAAGAAGCACAAGAGCATTAGGAAAATATTGAAATTTAATGAACTATCCTTTTACAAAACATTTCATGAATCACCCCATATTTCCTTAGACAAATGTGCAATTTACTTTTATCATTCACATATATGCATTGCAACTGATCCCACTGATTGTACAAAGGCACAAAACTTTAATTGGTACTGAAAAATATAGTAATGCACCTTAAGATTAAATGAGACTTTTAAAGAAAGGAATTTTTAAACCACTTACACATATGCATATAAAATCTAAATTTAATCCCTGCGTACACCTTACAAACTAAGGAGAGTGATTTTAAATGTGTAAAAAAGAAAGTGTTCACCTGCCCTGTAAATCTGTAAACTTCATACATGAAACATACATAAACATACAATACATATTGAAAATGTATGGAGTTGTATGAACAGTAGAATTCCATCACACTCTTTTGTTGTGAAGCTGCTGACTAACATTTAAGAGCACATTTTTTTAATCACCACAGTAAGGATTCATCTTCACAGAGCTGTATTCTTTCAATGCAAACAGTATCTAAGGCAGCATTTTAAAGGTGTTAGTCTAGTTTGGACTTGTTTTTGTTCCTGAAACTTGGCATCTTTTGGCCTGTACAAGTGCATCAACACCAGGTGTCATGTCCTGACTAGCTGTCACTTTCAGAATTTCATTTAAGTGCTTGTTTGTGAGCCTTGAACGCATTTTTGTTTTATTGATATTCATCACTGAGAAAATTTGTTCACAAAGGTAGGTTGTCCCAAACAAGCACAAAATTTTAGCAGCCAGGGCTGTTAATTTGGGGTACCCTGGTCGTAGATACTTATAAAATTTGTCCAGACCTACGGAGGCAAATTTGCCCTTCAAATCTGCATCACACTGCAAATCAATTATTTCTAGCTGAATTTCGACGGGCAGATCAGAAGCTTTAACTGTGAAAGGTGAGCGAAAAACTGAAAATTCTGTCTCAAGTTCACCAAATACCTGAAAACGTTTCTCAAACTCCCGCAGTAGTCCTGCAATTTTGTCTTTGTACCGTTTCACGTCCGCATCAGGTCTGGTCACACACACATCTCTCAGACAGGGGAAATGAGCAGGGTTGCCATTTGCCAGTTGCGTCTCCCACAAAGTCAGCTTCAACTTAAATGCATGTATGTTGTCAGAAAACTGTGTAACAACTTTTTTGCAGCCTTGCAGCATTTTGTTCAGATTGTTCAAGTGTTCAATAATATCAACCAAAAATGCAAGGTCCTGTAGCCATTCCTGAGATTGTAATTCCAACACCGGCTTTCCTTTTTTCTCCATGTACTGTCCGATTTCCTCTCGTAGATCAAAGAAATGCCTCAGCACAGCACCTCGGCTTAACCATCTCACTTCAGTGTGGTATGGCAGGCTGTGGGTAATGTTGCTGTCGCTGAGAAGTTTGTCAAACTGACGATGGTTCAGACCTCTGGACCGGATGAAATTTACAGTGCGAACAACCACCTCCATGACGTGGTCCATTTTCAGCGACTTGCAACACAATGCCTCCTGGTGCAAAATACAGTGAAATGTCCAGAAACGTTCTCCTCCATTAAGGGCTTGTACTTTGTCTTTGAACTTTGTCGTGACACCTGCTTTCCTTCCGACCATGGATGGCGCGCCGTCTGTAGCCAGGCTGACAGCGCGGGACCAGTCCACTCCAACTCTGTCCAGTGCAGCAACGACAGAGCTGAAAATGTCCTCGGCTGTTGTGGTGTCCATCATTGGCACCAACTCAAGAAACTCTTCAGTAACAGTCAATGTCTCATCAACTCCTGGAATAAATATGGCCAGTTGGGCCACGTCTGTGATGTCGGTGCTCTCGTCAATTGCAACGGAAAATGCAATAAATGACTTGACTCTCCGTTTCAATTGACAGTCTAAATCTGCCGATAGTTCAGAAATCCTCTCTGCTATAGTATTCCTTGTCAGGCTAATATTGGCAAAAGCGTGTCGCTTCTCGGGACACACAAGTTCAGCCGCCTTCATCATGCATCGTTTAACAAAGTCACCATCGGAATACGGCTTCGATGCTAATGCCATTTCGCTGGCAATGAGGTAGCTGGCTTTTACCGCTGCTTCACTGACTTCTCTGCTCTGGATGAAAGTTGACTGCTGTTTCCTCAGACCCGCCAGCAATTCGTTGATCTTATCTCTTCTCAGTTGTCCTTGCAAGCCGTCATATTTTTCGCTGTGATGAGTCTCGTAGTGGCGTCGAATATTATATTCCTTCAATACCGAAACTTGCTGCAAACACACCAAGCACAAAGGTTTTCCGTGCATCTCTGTAAATAAATACGATGTGGTCCATTTTTCTTTGAAAATTCTACACTCCTTATCCACTTTTCTTCGTTTAGATAATGACATTTTGGCTGATGAGGGTGTAGCAGAGAGGTAGAGGCCGAGGTAGTAACAACGTTGTAACAAGCAGCAGATGGCGCATTGATACCGTCTGCTGTTTTCAGTCTGTCTCAGTGATGCGGCTTGTCTTCTACTCTGATGGAAACATTGTGCTTGGATAATCCACGAATTGCAGCGAATTAAAAGTATTAATTCCGTGTCTTTTATGCATTTTTTTTCCACTTTCAAATGATCCTGCGGGCCTGATCCAACCTCCTTGGGGGCCGGTTCCGGCCCGCGGGCCGTATGTTTGACACCCCTGATCTAAGGGCTCTGGTTGGGGAGTATAGATGTAGCATTTCAGACAAGTAGAGAGGGGCAAGACCATTGAGGCTTTAAAAGCGATTAAAAGAATTTTAAAATCAATGTAAAAACGGACTGGGAGCCAGTGGAGGGACGCCAAGACTGGTGTAATGTGGTCTGAGACCAGTTTGGACTTTGTGGGCCGAAAACCAGGTCAAGTCCAAGACCAGGAGAGCATGAGGCCACAGAAGAAACATATTTATAGGTCATTCTGAACAGAGCCTCAAAGCACCTGTGAACAGGCTGATTAGGTCACTGCTGCTGTTGACTCAACCACGGCAGCCTGATGGGGTCAAAAAAACTCAAACAGAACTACTCATCATACTGTATGCCCATGTGGGCCCCCTCACAAGTCTAGAGCAAGCATCATCCGTCAGTCTAAAACCATGAAGCTAATGCTAAAGAGTTAAAATAAACTGCAGTTCCCTGAGTGTCCTCTAGAGGCTGTGTGCAGAAAGAGCAGAAACCACATCCACAGCCACTGAAAAAGCTGATGTTTGCAGCAGAAAGCAACATGTTTCCAGCCTGGTTCAAAGCAGGATGTCAGTCTGAACAGATCATTTCTCTGTCAGCTCACACTGAACGGGGAGGAGCTGTTAGAACAGGAACTGATGAAGGGGTTACACTGACACATATGACCATATAAGGGCGTGACTGGCTGACTGACAGGTGGGCACTCTGTAGCTGTTAGTGAGGAGGACAAAGACCCACCCCGTTATCTCATCCTGACTCAGACTAAGACAGGACGAGTCCAGGATCATAAATTATTAAAAAGTACGTATTAAAACAATGATTTACAGAACAGCTCAACCCACTTCACTCAGGGGGAAAAACTGACCCGTTACAGACGACCAGTCAACCACTTTAAAACACACACACACACACACACACACACACACACACACACACACACACAGAGGGTCAGGGGGTCAGGGGTCAGGTACTGTGTTGGTATGTCCCCTCAGGTAAATCTGTTGTCAGCCATTAAGAGCGACAAAGCATTCAACGAGCCAATCACAGCCAAGATCAGCATTCCTCCTGTCTGAGGCGGAGGGGACACTAATTGGCTCCATTGTGTGAAAGAGATGTGTGTGTGTGTGTGTGTGTGTGTGTGTGTGTGTGTGTGTGTGTGTGTGTGTGTAGCTGGGGGCTGTTTCACACGTGGGCTCCCTCAGAGGTCTCAGCTGGAGGGGAAACATGGTGGAGCTGCTCGTCTCTGAATGTTTGCGTCTGTTTCCCCCTGGTTTCGTTTGGTTCTCCGGCTGGAGTGAAATCCTCTGAGCAGACTGTTTGCTCACACACCTCAGGGGATAGAAGCCAGGGGGCCTTTGGAGCTGAACCCCACCCCCTGTGAGCCACTGAGAGGAGATGCATCATGTGACCGGTGTTGAGGAGGAGTGCCACGCCTCACAGGGTGAATGAGTCTGTTTCCACGCTGCAGGAAATGAACATTCAGAGATATTCAATGAGCAGCCCTCTGACTGCGGCGCCACCTCAAACCTTCAGAGTTTAGAGACAAGGCCGAGCTGAGTTTAACAAGCTCAGAGTGATGACAGACGAGCACAGACTGAATCAAACCATCAGTCAGATGGCTTCAGAAGACTGCACCCATGGAGAAGCTGAAGTCCCTAAACCTGGACCTCCATCAGCTGTAGTCCCCTCACAGGTCAGACGGTCTAAGTCACGGTGAGGAAAGCCTTTCCAAAGCCTGGTCAGGGAAGAGGTACAGATTTCCTCAGCTGGCTGCAGCTATGAGACACGAGCTACTCTCTGGGCTGTACGTGGAAGCTAAACGCCTCTTTTGTTTTAACAGCAGAAATCATTCAGACACAATCAGGATTTAGAAGCAGCAGCAGCAGCAGCAGCAGGAAGCAGAAATGTCAAGTGAAGACACCTGTGAACTGGTAACGTAACAACAAACTGTTGAATCAGATTGATGTTGTTTCAACACAGAGCAGCTCTGACGTTCTGTGTCTGCGTCTAATTCAATCCTCCTGCCCATGCTCCGTTAGCACGGCTCTGCAGCAGCAGCAGAAGCAACCCTGAAATGTCACAGAGCTGGATTTGCCTCTGTCTAATGATGACATCATTTATTCACCTGTGTGTGTGTGTGTGTGTGTGTGTGTGTGTGTGTGTGTGTGTGTGTGTGTGTGTGTGTGTGTGCCCCGCAGCATGGCTCACAGGTACACCTCCCTGCTAACGGTCAGTCTGCATCAGCAGGGCACGCTCTGATGAGTCACTATTTAAACAAACTTTACCAACACACACACACACACACACACACACACACACACACACACACACACACACACACACACACACACACACACACACACAAACTGAGACTGATCAGTAGTGACACAGTAAAACAGAGACTCATTGGTGACAGACACACCTGACCCTGCCCTGAGGTGATTGCCTCAGAGACTCAGGCCCTCCTCACACGAGGACGGCCCTGTATCGTCTTGGCGTCCGCCTGTGGCCACTGATGGGGCGAGCCCGCGAGCTAGTTCAGGCAGTCAACTCGAGCAGCACTGCTATACACATACCACGTGTCTCACACGTCATAACCATCTTGCAATCACACTCTCTCAATTGGGCGGTCTATTTAAACCGGGAGTCTCTCATCCCTCTCTGCCTGTCAATGCCTTGGCTGCCCTGCGTTTGTAATGCTGCATGTTTCTTTGCCGCTTGTGATTTTACCTTCTGGCTGCGTAGGTCGCGGTGTCTCTCGCCGTTTCTGATTCGAAGGGTGAGTCTCGACTTTCAGGGGCGGACGTTGGTGTTATTCCTGAAACCCAGGCTCGGTCGGCGAAGTTTGCTCCATGAATAAATCATCCTTCTACATTATCAGCAAATGACTTGCCGGGCGGCTCATGCACCTCAACCTGGGAGAGCTGTAAGCCGTAGCTTAACGTTCCTGGTCAGCCTCAGCCGTTTTGATCATCTGCTGATCCAACAAACCTTCCCCGATGCCTCGACGCCGGGTGTCGAAGGCACAGCGAACAGCGGGCCCTCCAGGGGGAAGGTAAAGCTCCAGCTCAAGCGCGCTCTCTGCTCCTCACTCTGCTTCTCCCGAACCGGAGATCGGAGCTGCCGGATCCTGACACCTCCATCGACGCGTCCTTCTGTCTTCACCTCTCGGGGGAGTCTCTGATCGTCAGAAATGCCTAGTTGAATACCATGGACCCCCTTTCCCGCCATGTGAGCTACCTGGGCTCTCCTGTGTCTGCTGTACCTGCCTCGGTCTTTTCCACTGACGCCGCAAAGGTCCCTGGGAACTGCAATCTCAGCCCCTGCCTTGGCTCTCGGTCCCTGCTCCCTGCTGCCTGTCGCTCTTGATTCTTTGGGGAATAATTCCTGCAGGTAATCTCGTTGTGCCTTCAATTGCCTTCATAACTGATTAAGTTAAAAGTCCGCCACTGGTCCGTCATTCAAAGGACGCAGGTCTAAGCCCCTCAGCCAACACTCTCCTGCTTGTGTTGTAATTATTCCTTACTTATTTGATGCATTTTTATATATTTATTTATTTTATTGTCGTATCAGAGCAGACACGGGGGTTGTGCAAGATGTAGTTACTTTATCATTAAATATGCGTATTATCTTTGCTCTTATTCTGACAGGCTTTGACATTATATTGGTAAAGATTTCATTGCGTGGATTTGCAGACAAAAGTTTTGTAGAGTGCATAAAATTCTGCAGGTTCTTGAGAATAGTGAGCCAGGTCTGTAAAACTTTTACTATGGCAGAATCTATAAGGCTTTAGGCGTTTTAAAACCTGTTTGCAGTTTTTCCTCAATATAGTGAGGAATGTGTTACTCTGCTATGTTATCAGACCTCATTCTCATCCATGGTGGCTCTTTCTTCAAGCACCTCAATCTTTTCAGCCAAGAGGTCGTGTACATTCAGAGATTCAAATCAGGGTATATGCAAGGTATTAAAGCCTTTAATCATAAAATCCAATAATTTGAATTTAAGATCTTAAATGTCTTAAATCCTCTTTTATCATAAAATGCCTGAATATGAATGTTATGGGCTGAAATGTATGACATTTTCTCAAAATAAATAAATAAATAAATAAATAATTAAATAAATAAATAAATAAAATAAAAGATAAAAGCAAGTTTATCTCAGCAGCAAGGCAATTCAGTGGCAGCTAAACTACAAAAATAAATAAATAATAATAAATAAAACAAAAAGGCATATATTCAGTGTTTTATTGCAATGCATTCAGTTGTTTTTAATTGATTGGGAGAGGTCATGCAGTTATGACCAATTCTCAGAGTTTCATTGCTGCTCCTCTGCATGGGGGTATGTTTGAAGGCAGTGCTGCTGTCTTTTCACCTCTGCCAGTGCATTTATGTCAGACTGTGAGACCGGAAGAAAAAATAAAAATAAATAAATAAATAATAATAATAATAATAATAATAATAATAATAATAATAATAATAATAATAATAATAATAATAATAATAATAATAATCATAATAACAATAATAATAATAATAATAATAAAATAAAATAAAATAAAAATAAGTGATTAAATAAATAAATAAATAAATAAAATAATAATAATAATAATTATAATAACATTTAAAAAAAGAAAAAAATATCAATGCATTGCAAATGATAATTCATTAACAGATGAATGTTGTGGAAACATCTAATTTCTGGTCATCAGCCAGGGAAGTCCTTTAAAATGTTAAGAAGAATCTTAATCTGACTCTTCTTTCAATCCCTGCTCTGAATCTGTCATGTCCTATATCTTCTTTTGCCAGTGGATATGTGAATTGGGTTTTAAGTTATATTTATTGTGGCATTAAAAATAAATAATCAAAAATAAATTAAAAAAAAATAAAAAATAAAAACAAAAATAATACTCATGACAATTAGGAATCTAATAAAATAAATAATAATAAGACTGATTTATTTATTAATAAAGATAACGAATGAATGAATACAGGACGATAATAATACACAATAATAATAAATTTAATTATAAATGAAAATGAGGATATACTTGAAAAAAAAAAAAAAAAAAAAAAAAAAAAAACTTGTTGAAACTTCAGAGCCTATTTCCTTGACCCCACAAGCTGGCTTTACTGGGTGTAAAACCCAAGACTCTTTCATGACTTCTCTTTGTGCAATAACTTTTACAAGACCTGTCGGCCGCAGAATTCCAGCCAAATTCATGTCTAGCTCTATAGATCATTCTTAAAGGGTCAAGCACCTTTTTCTTCAGGATCTGAGTTCCCTGTTTGTTTGTTTTGTTTTTTTGCAATGAAAACGTTTGCATTTCCTAATTGTTAAATAATGCCTATGTGGAGTTGGTGTGCAGACAGCCACCCTCGCTCTGTCTTTCAGGAGGCTCACTCCTGCTAAATCGAGGAATTAAAAGGAAGCATCTTTCAACTCCGGTGACGTGCCGGCTCTTTCCAAAGCTCTGTCTATTCTCCCCAATAGATGTTTTGTGAATCATCTGAGTACTGGTTTAGTAAAAGATTTTAGCAGTCCTGTGCTCTTTAAACAACCTTGTCAAATTCTCAGTAAGTTAAGGTCAAACTCCCTTCTCCATTTGGAGCAAGAGCTATGGTGTTGCCACAAGGAGCGTTCAATGAAGTTATAATAATAATATAGGTTTCATTAGATCTCTCTTCAGTTGCAATGACTTTGTGGAGACTTAAGATTCTCTCTAGTTTATAATGACCCTGCTCCATTAGTTGGTTTTGGGGGATTCTTTATGGTTAAGGGTTCGCTCGCCTGGATTTAGTTTTACATTAGATGCTAAGACTTCAGATTCTTCTTGGGGACCCTTCCATTCTGCTGCTCTCAATGACTTAAGGCATATCCTCCAAGCAATGATAAAGAATGCCCCTCTTTAAATCACTGGTGCATAAGTCAGTGTTGAGATTAAGACTTATTTGACTTCTATTGTTCTTCTTCCAGAAGCAGTTCTCTTCATGGCTTTATAGTTTCTCAGTGGCAAATCCAAATCTAGGCCTCTCCTATATTATCATTTGAGCTCACTATTCTGATTCAACTTAGAAGAGCACATGTATTCCATATTCTTGAAACTCTGATAGATCTTGCCACTGATTATTGCTGAAACTAATACCATTATTTGTTCTTTGTTTTTATGATGGAATATTGGCATTATCATCCCTCAACCCATCAATCCTCTTCCTGTTCATCATCGATGGTCACAAACCTATGATGAGATCCTGGTTCTCCAAAAGCTGCTTGCTCTCTGCCTGTGCTACTGCCTGCCAGACTAACTCCAGTCCCCTCAGTCCCTGACAATCGACGATGCCCATTGCTGCTCATCTGCCTGCCTCAACACTCAAATCCCTGGGTTGCTGGTTGTCTTCTGCTAGCAATGCTACGATGGTTCTCAAGAGATCTAGTTTGCTCAAAAACCCTTGAACTTCTGCTTGAGAGTGTTAATGAAAGAAAAGTTGGATTAACTTGCTGCTAAATACTGTCAATGCATATCAGGTGATTTGCTGGGTCACAGAAAGTATCTAATAAATGCTATAGGTCTGCATCTTCAACATAGAATGTTCCCTTGCGGCCACAGTGCTATCAGAGAATGGCCTCACACAGTAGAGAACACTAGATAGTATATTCCCTGACAGGCGCTGTACTGGAGGGGAATGGCCTCACGGCGGCTGGTGCCATGGTCACACATAGAAGAGAACACTAGATAGTATATTATTATAGACCAGGGATGGAACAGTCCAGTATGAAAAACAGTATGAAAAAGTTCTTGTTTTTTTTTCTTTGTTTTACAGCTCAGTTTGAAGCAAGTATGTAACTCTGATCATACCCATGTGCAACAGATGGCGAAGGACAAAGTGGAACAGTTGTGTGGAGGAGTGTGTTGTGTACATGGTGAGTGGAGAAGACAGAGTTGGAGGGTGCACCTGTGTTGAGTCGTTCTGCCCCCCCACAACGGGAGTTTTGTTTTGAAGACGACAATTCTTGCGACTTTTCTGGAGTTTGGTGTCTGACGTTGAAACGTGTTTTGATCTCCTCAACAGGCAGCATGTGCTATCGTGAGCCCCTCCTCTACCCAAAGCACGGACAGTCCTCACTCGCAGCAGATGAAATCACCAAGTGTGTGTCTCATTATGGTCCTCGGCCCAGATTAAGGAGGAGGGTTGATATTTAGACATAAAAAACAAGAATGAACAAAAGAAAGTTGATTTGTAGTTGTAAACATATTATGATGTGTTTTATCTGCTTTCTGTCTCTCCACCTTATTTCTCCCCCCTACAGAGTCCATGACAATTACATACAAATAGAATATTCTGCGAATAAACAGCAGTGTCATTTTGTGACTTTCGGTGACTTCTGGGACAGATAATAGAGACTTTTCTTACTGAGGAGCTGGCAAGTTAAAACTAGCAATGTTTCCCTCAGCTTTAATGATGTTTGAAATGGGAAACAGCCTCATTCTTTCAGGTTTTTCATGACTACACATGACAGAATTGATTCAAAATAATCTATCAATAGTGCATTATTACAGTATACGGTAATCTGGGCTGTTAAAACTACAACAATGTACACCCAACACTGTGACTACAAAACTGTGATAAGAACTAAAGGAGACGGACACAGCGGAAATAAGCCTCAGTGGAGAAACAGTCAGTGAAGCTGAGACTCAGTGGAGATAGACAGTCGTAGTGAAACTGAGCCTCACCTGAGTGGAGGAATACTTTTCTAAAGCCTTATTAAAGTAACAAACCTGATCCTGGTCCTCTGAGTGACTCTGTGCTTGAACCTGATCATATTCAGGGACATGGATCTGGTTTTTGTCTTTGTCTGGGCTCAGTTAAGGACTAACACAGGTGTGTGTTGACTGAGCCCTGAACCTGGAACAGGAAGACCCTGTCCTGGCAGGAATCTGAACTTCAGCCGCCTGAGCAGCAGGGACACACTCAGGTTTAATATCTGCAGTTCTGGCCTCCTGAGCAGGGTTTTAATATTTTTGGATTTGTCATTATAGTTAAGTATTAGTTAGTTTTGATGTATTTTCCATTGCAGTTTAGTTTCAATCAGTTTTAGAACGGGCATTCTAGTTTTTATTTAGTTTTGATTTTTGAAACAAGGCTTAGTTTCAGTTCAGTTTCAGTTTAGTTTTAGTTTAGCTTTAGTTTTTCATACCTTATTAACCAGGTGCAGGATTAAAAAAAGGTCACAGTAAATATTTTGTCATATTGTTATTTTCAAGTCCAACATAGAGCTCACTGCTCAGTCAATGCTGATACTGAACTGTTGGCTGCTGCCTTCAATACAAGAAAATAATATAAACTGAGTATAAAAAATGTGAACATAGATTATATCAAAATAAATTACATGAAAAATATAAAACCATAAATTATGTAAAACAATATAATATGAGCTTTAAGAATTATAAACTTGGACTCTGTAACAATACTCATCTCAACTCATCTTTATTTATAAAGCACTTTAAAAACAACCACAGCTGAAACAAAGTGCTGTACACAAATAGACAAAAAAAACACAGACAGAAACTGATTAAAAACAATGGATAAAATAAAGCAGGTATAAATACTAAAACAATTGTTTCAAAGTTTTTAAAAAACAATTTAAAACAGTACAAACAATAAGTAAAAGCAAACCATAAAACACTAAAACAAGAGCCCAGTCGCATGCAGGGTCAGAAGCCAAGCAACAAAAATGAGTTTGAAGAGGAGTTTTAAAAATGGACAGTGAGGAGGTTTGTCTGATGTAAACGGAGAGCTCGTTCCACAATTTGGGGGCCACCACAGAAAAAGCTCTTGTCACAACAGGGACAGTTGGACACAATGCGGACGCCAAGGGGCAAGGGGGGGGGTTCTGAAAGTTACCCCAACGGGATAACCACTAAGATCTAGAAGATCACAGGGAAGGGGGAAAACGGTGAAATAATAATGAGCGGAGTAAAACAGGCTCCTTAAACAGAGACAAGGCTCAGGAAAACAAGAAACACAACCACCACTGCCAAGCAGCTGAACAGAAACTAAAACAGGAGACCCTCCTGAAACAGAAAACACTAAAGGTGGCTCGAAAGGCCTAACACAAAGAGCTGGGTTCAAAACTGAGACCCAGAGACCAACCACCACCACAATGAAGACACAGCTTAAAACCCAAAACAAAAGGTGAGACAATGAGCCAGTGCCAGAAGCTGGAGCCACTGCACCTATGAAAGCTTCCCCCAGCTGCTCGAAAATCAGGAGCAATCAAGCACGCACACACACACACACACACACACACACACACACACACACACACACACACACACACACACACACACACACACACACACACACCTGACCCTGCCCTGAGGTGATTGCCTCAGAGACTCAGGCCCTCCTCACACAAGGACGGCCCCGTATCGTCTTGGCGTCGGCATCAAAACATGTATCGCTCTTTACACATCGTATTGTACATAGGCTTGTGCATTTACATGACAACGCAAAACTGTCGTTGGGTTGCCCATCTGGTTCTGCTCCGAGGCAGATTCCACGTCAACAAGTGCTCATGCACGCGTAACATGCTGCGTCTCTGCATGAGCACTTGTTGTTGCCGTAGCTGGTGTTGTTCATGCTCTCTGAGAAAATGTTGATATGATAGTCGAAGCAATATTTTTAGCTGCTGGAACAATATCAGAATCAGTCCGCCTGCCACCATTGTTGTTGTTGTTGTGTGTGACAGCGTGGGTGGGGGGCGGGGAGAAGGAGGGCTTATCTGTTCATACCAAATACGGCATGAAGACCAATACGCAGATATCCACCTGCAGACCCGTTTTCAAAAAAAGATGCGGAGTCATGGACAAATACGTGTCTCCGTGTGTCAGTATCACCGGATCGATAGTTCATTTTACCGGAGTCGTAGAAATTTGTACTCGTGTAAAGCCCACCTCAGAGAAGCCAAAACTGAGAATCCTTACAGCTCTTTCCCCTCTGAGCTTCCCTCTGGATCTCAGTACCTTCAGGTGCAGCAGATCAGCTGACCTGAGGCACCCAGCAGGAGTGTAGGGGTGAAGAAGCTCATAGAGGTAAGATGGGGCCAGACCATGTAAAGACTTAAAAACAAATAAAAGAATCTTAAAATGTACTCTAAAATGCACAGGCAGCCAGTGCAGGGAGGCCAGGATGGGAGTTATGTGCTCCCTCTTACGTGCTCCAGTTAAGAGGTGAGCGGCAGATTTTTGCACCAACTGGAGACGTCAGAGGGGGGACTGGCTGACACCAAAATAAAGTGGAGTGGAGCCCAGAGGCAGTAAATACAATGAAAACAGCGGGGGCCCCAAAATCGACCCTTGAGGAACCCCATAGAGCAGTGGAGCAGAGCTGGACTCTGAATCTCCAAGGCTCACACTCATCGATCTGTCTGCAAGATATGACCTCAACCACTCCAATGCAGTACCTCGAGGAATACCTAGGAGGCTGTGTAGCCAAGCCACTAAGCTATCGTGGTCCATGGTGTCAAAGGCCGAGGACAGATCCAACAGAACCAGAAGTAAGTGATCTCCAGCATCGGTTGCCAGGAGGATCTCATTAAAAACTCTCAACAAGGCTGACTCTGTGCTGTGGAGAGTTTTAAAACCAGACTGGAAGACCTCCAGGACACCATGCTCATCCAGAAAAGACTTTGGCTGTGCATATACAACTTTCTCTAAGATTTTTGAGAGAAAAGGGAGCTTGAAGATGGGCCTAAAATTGGCCAGCACAGTGCAATCAAGGCAATCAAAGACCACGGGCTGTGGGGTATTAAGAACAGAGTAGATTGTTTTAAATAACACACATGGATTGTTACAATTTAACTGAATTATGTTTGAGAGATATTTTCTTCTGCTCTCGATCAAAAGCCACAGAGAAACGACCTGCAGTAGTAGAGTTAAGAATCCGGTGTCTCTGAACGAGGGCGCCAGATTTAAAATCAAGAGAAAGCAACTTCAGACAACACAGGCTTATGATCAGCAATTGCAACATCACGTATCTCCAAGTTAGACACAGAAAAACCATGGCAGAGTACCAGGTCCAATGTATGTCCGTGCTCATGTGTGGAAGCCGACACACACTGCACCAAGTTCAAAGAGTCAATAAGACTCAAAAAATCCTTCACCAACGGCTTGTCAAGACAGCATACATGGACATTAAAATCCCCAAGGAGAGGGACACGGTCATAGCAGGGCATAATTTCAACCAGAAAACCAGAAAAGTCACTCACAAAGTCCTTGTTGTATTTGGGGGGCAGTAAATGACAGCGCACAGCAGAGGGTTGGACCAACCCACCTCAGTTAAAGTTACTTCAAAGCTAGACAATGAGGAAGCCACTGTGCTCTACTTACATTCAAATTTTATGAAACGTTGCCGGCCCCCCACCACCACCTGATGCCCGCGGGGAGTTAAAGTAAGAGCAGTCGAGAGGGAAGAGTTCGATCAGAGTGCTGCAATCACCAGCACCAATCCAAGTCTCTGTCACGCAGAGGAATTTCAGGGCACGGGAGCTGAAGAAATCCCTCAGGATGAAAGTTTTATTCACCACAAATCTGGCGTTCACCAATCCAATCCTGTTGGAAACTGGAGCCGGGAATCCAGTGGATCGGGGAGCCAGGGGTAGCGTCCTCAGGAGTGAATGGTTTACCCCGCAATGAGACAGTCGGAGAGGGCAGAGGCGGCGAGGCTCGAGTCCTTCAACTAGCCTGTGACAGGTACCAGACAGACGCCGATGGGGTCCAGGAAGCGCCGTGGTACAGTGAAAGAAGGGAAAAGCCAAGTCCTGTCCGGGAAATGGACGAAGAGTGTGACAGCCAGAACTTCAGCTTCACTAGCCGACCACTGCGTCTGCCACGATGACGAGGACGCCTCTGCCGAGAAGGTAGGGCCGGTACCAAGAAAAGGTGAGGCAGTATCCCCGCCAGTAGTGGGGGAAAAGTATTTTGGCCACCCCGATCATAGGCACCCTAATCCCTAACTTTTTGCTGTAGAGATAGGAGGGACTGACGATCATACACCAGCAGAGACTCGATCCATTTAGTGCCAATGATTAAAAACAACAGGAATACAAGGCATTGCAGGAGCAGTAGACGGCTTGCCCAATAAAGTCAGACTCACATTTAATGTGTGTGTGTATACGCACTTATGTGTGTGTGAGTGTGTGTGTGTGTATGTCCGTGTGTGTGTGTGTGTGTGTGTGTGTGTGTGTGTGTGTGTGTGTGAGTGTGTGTGTGTGTGTGTGTGTGTGTGTGTGTGTGTGTGTGTGTGTGTCAATGTGTGTGTGTGTGTGTGTGTGTGTGTGTGTGTGTGTGTGTGTGTGTGTGTGTGTGTGTGTGTGTGAGTGTGTGTGTGTGTGTGTGTTTCAGTCAGGGGTCTTGGTCCCTCCTCAGTGGTTCCTATTGACAGACTCTGGTCTTTGTCTGGATTCCTGTAGACCTCCAGTCTGAGTTTGATCCTGTCTGTGTCTTTGTTAGCTCTAACTGGTCAGCTGTATCTTAAGGTTACTGCTCTATTTACCCAGAGTGCACTGCTTCAGGTCTGATAAAGTTTTAATGAGATGAAAGTGATTCCGGCCTCTCTGTCTGCTGCTCCTCTGTGGATCTGCTCATTAAGCAGCTCCGTCAGTGATGTCTGTAAGCTTTCCCTCTCCGTCCTGCAGCTTTCATTAGTCCAGGACAGATTGTTTCTCTTTCATCTTCCTCCTCTCTCCCTCTCCCTCTCCCTCTCTCCCCCTGGGTCCTCTCCTGCCATTTTTTGTTTCTTCAACTGTTCTCAGCAGGACTGTTAGAGAGACAGATCAGGAGAGAGGAGGCTCTGAACAAAGAGAGAGATGAGACAGAGAAGAGGTTGCACTGGGGTCCAGGAGGGTGTGTGTGTGTGTGTGTGTGTGTGTGCGCGTGCGTGCGTGCGTGTGTGCGTGCATGCGTGCGTGTGTGTGTGTGTGTGTTTGTTTCACAGCTCGGTCTGTGAGTGTTTGTGTGAGAGATAGAGAGTTTTTCGTTTTAAAACACCTTCTATTTTCGCCACCAGCGGCTTGGTGTTTCCTTATCAACCAGTCAATCAATATGAGGACACCAACAAGGAGTCCATGCTAAAACAAAGATCAGGCATGAAGAACCAGCTCTCCACCACCCCTCAGAGAACAGAGAACACCCCCAACAGTCCAGATCTGATCCAAGGTCATCAGCCTGTTTGTCATTTTGTATACTTGGTTTTTAGCTGGGCCTTCAACAGACCCTGTAAAACCAGCACCAGCTGGACACTTCCAATTCCCAGGGCGTGGTTCTTTTCAGTTCAAACAGAGGAATCAGCCTGGGACACCTAACAAATAGATGAGACAGGGTTTCAGACTGAGGACAGAACAGACAGCCCTCTCCTACCCCAGGATCAATCTGTTTGTAGCTATTGCCCCGTGCACAATCCTCCACTGGAGCTCAGCTGTCCACTTTTCAACAGGCAGCTTGTACAGGGACCTCCAACTGCCTTTTGGGGATGCATCTGGACCAAGGAGCTCAGCCCACCTCGTCTCATCTCTGAAAAGGACTGGATGTAGAGGGCCTTGATGCGCGTCTGGTAAAGGGCCTTCCTCCCTGCGTCCTGAAACCTGTCCAGGTGAGGGGCTCTGAGGGACAGAAGCTGGCAAGCTTGTGATGTCCTCCATCAGTCCTTATGGTGGTGTCAGAGCCACGAGCCTGTGCCAGAGAGTCCAGGCGACCCAGTCGTTGGCGACCAGGACCTGTCCCCTGTATGACAACTGGGTTAGCAGCCATTTCCATTTGGACAACATAGGCACACTTTAACCCCTCCCAGTTCTTCCTCTGAAACCCTCTGAAACTGCCTGATCCCTCCTCTGACCCAACGACAAAGCCTCACTCTTTGCCCAGCTCACCCGTGCCCAGCTGTTGCCCTCCCATACAGTGACAGAGTGTCCTGCAGACCTCGACCTAAAGCCATCCATTCTATTCTATTCTATTCTATTCTATTCTATTCTATTCTATTCTATTCTATTCTATTCCCAATGATTAAAGTGAAAAGTTGAAAGCCAAATAAAGGTTTGTTGGATAACGTGTGTATCTCTGTTGCTGTTCTATTTGCAGATGTTGTACCTCTGCTTCTCTTATTTGTCACGTCCACTACTTCATACAAACTCTTTGCCCCTCTCTAGCCACCTTACCAAGGTTATTTCACCATGATGCCCTCTGTATCTGAGTCCCTTTCCCCCTCAGGACATTAAAAAAAAAAAAAAAAAAAAAAAAAAAAAAAAATTGACCAAACAAAATAAAAACTGTTGGCTGCTGCACAGGGATACTGTAGCAGTTCCTACAGGGCTGTAAAGGAAAACTAAAATACACCAGCAGCATTGTTTCCTGATATTTCACACTGAAAAAAGATATTGAGCTCTTCAAATGCTTTGGAATAGCCTAAGGGGGAAAATACTACCAGCAGCTTTAAGCCCTAATTAAGCCCTAACTTTAACTAGTTTCTCTAAAGTCAGCATATTGAAGTTTAATGAGATTTGATTCACTTCAATCAAAGTAAAATAAAAGAACAACACTATGTGAAGTATTACCTTACACTACCATAACTTTGATCCACAATTTTTCCAGTTTAAAGCAAACACCACCACTCACCTTGTCTCTTTCTCTCTGTCCAGCTCTATCTGGTGAGCTGTACCACAGAGCGCCCCCACAGGCCTGGAGCTCTACAGTTTAAGGCTGAACTTGCAGGGTTTCTGTGTTTTCCGTTGTTTTCTGGATGTGTGTGTTTTTGACCTAAGTTTAGTTTTGCTTCTTGTCTGTTTCCTGTGCAGCATGTTTCAGCCTCTGCATTTGCTTTGGATGTTTGTGTTTCCTTGAGAATGTGCAGGGTTTCTGAATATGATGCTTGATGATGATTATAATGTGTTCATCATGACGCACGTCGTTCCAGCTGTTGCAGTGCGATTGGCCCTTGTCGGCCTCCATAGTTGAGTACCTGTCTGGACGCTGTGTTAAATGGTGGAGGAGGGATAAATAAACAAGAACGCTGGTGTTAAAACTTTCTCTGTGGATTGAAATGGACCGATGAGTGAACAGAAAAATCCACCTTCAGTCGTTTTGAGGTGATTATAGTCAAACACAGTGAGCTCTTAGACACAGAGCATCACAGAGAACATGTGTAAGTATCTGCACCATTCCATCCTCACCTCAGCCTCCTGTCTCTTCTAAACAAACAGAGGCAACAAAATCCAGACTACTGGGGTCCACTGACGCCTCACCTGTTAACAGAACGAGCTTTGTATTTATTAGCCTACTCAAACTTTAGCCAACTTCAACATGGGCTAATACTCTTCATTGATAGTGTACAGAAGCATTAGCATTAAGCTAAGGTAAAAACTTACCTGATATGAAGCAGGCGCTGCAAACACAAGCAGCTCTGGTCATGTTTGTGGTCCAGTGGACTGGTCTGTCAGGCTGCACCAGCAGACGCCTCCAGGAGCTCTGAAACAGTCAGGATCCTGTGGGAATGGTGCGGATCTTTAGTCCACAGTTGGAATATCAATGCTGACAACTGACCACACAACAACCAGACATTGTCAGTAACTTATCTTTGAAATGAATGCTTCTTCGTGTGTCACAGGAGATGGCGCAAAGAGCCCCCTCCACTGCCAAAGTGCACACACATGTATTTGATGGTGTTGACTGTAACATGGTCTGTACCTTCAGTCTGTGGTTACTACAACCTGGATTGTTTCTCCTGCTCTTCGTGTGCTGTCTTACTCTACCAGAGGACTGAAGGTTGTCCCTGCACAGACACACAGCAGGAGCTGAGATCTGCCCCAGTGATCTGGTCTCATGTCAGAATCAATGATCTTACGAGACCTTTCTGAGCCACATTCAGCTGACGGGTCCAGAAACATGTGCTGCTTTTTGTTCTTATACCGAGAAGGTATTCTTCTTCTGAGACACTGAACACAATCCCATTTCTGAGCCCTCATTCAATGTGAGACAGACAGACAGACACACAGACACACAGACACACGGACAGACAGATGAGTTCAGAGCTGTTAACCTGATGGGACTGAGGGAGAGATGGACATATGGAGGAGGAGGGGGCTATGGTTAGAATACAATCTGTAATAGTGGGGTAGGAAAAGGAGGAGGAGGAGCTATGGCTGCAGGGGGATTCTCAAGATTCTCAGGATTCCTGTCTGTGTGTACCTGTCTCCAGATCAGACGTGTTTCAGGCTGACCCTGACTCTTGTGGTGTCTGTCAGAGTGCATTCTCTCTGTAATAGAGGACCTGAAGCAGCAGCGTTGGGCCTGTCACTGATCAGGTCTGTACCTTATTATTCTATCCAACAGACCAGACTCATGCTGTTTCTCTTATCTACATGACAGGTGTCAGCTCTGCCTCACCTTCAGTTTTTCACATTTCTCCTCTGCTCTCTGTATCTCACACTGCACAGATCATGATGTGTTCACACACAAACACACACACACACACAAACACACACTCACACACACACACACACACACACACACACACACACACACACACACACACACACACACACAAACACACACTCACACACACACACACACACACACACACACACACACACACACACACACACACACACACACACACACAAAGAGATTAGCACACTCTGTGAAGCTGACAGTCAGGAAAAATAATGCCACACCCACCACAAGACAAACAGGTAAAGCAAAATCAAAACAAATCTCTTCTTTTTAAGCGCTACAGCACCACCTCAAAACCAGACCAGGTCATAGGACGAGCTATCAAAGCACTCACCAAACGAGCACCTGGTGGAAAAGTGGTAGCAGAGGGGGCTTTATCCTCAGTCAGCCAGCCACGCCCTTATATGGTCATATGTGTCAGTGTAACCCCTTCATCAGTTCCTGTTCTAACAGCTCCTCCCCGTTCAGTGTGAGCTGACAGAGAAATGATCTGTTCAGACTGACATCCTGCTTTGAACCAGGCTGGAAACATGTTGCTTTCTGCTGCAAACATCAGCTTTTTCAGTGGCTGTGGATGTGGTTTCTGCTCTTTCTGCACACAGCCTCTAAAGGACACTCAGGGAACTTCAGTTTATTTTAACTCTTTGGCAACAGCTTCATGTTTTAACCAGAGCTTTCTGCTAACAGTAAACATGTTGTGGAGCTGTTGAGCTGTCAGCTGAACTTTCCTTAGCTCTCTATGTTTGCATGTGTCTCAGGGAACAGATGGTGTCATCACGTGTGTGTGTGTGTGTGTGTGTGTGTGTGTGTTTGTTTGTGTGTGTGTGTGTGTGTGTGTGTGTGTGTGTGTGTGTGTGTGTGTGTGTGTGTGTGTGTGTGTGTGTGTGTGTGTGTGTGTGTGTGTGCTCCAGGTTCCTCATGTCAGAACCTGTCTGTGTTCATGTTTATGTTTCTTTACATCCTGTCATCTCTCTGGTACGCATCCCTGGACGCGTGGTCTGGTTAGGTTCCAGACCCTGGGGGGCTGAAACACACCGTGTTGGTTGGTGTGAGGAGTAGAGCTGGCAGGACTGGACTCTTTCTTTTCAGCTTCCTCTTTTGTTGTTCAAGCTGCTTTGACTCGGGAGCACAGTGTTCTCTGAGCGCTTCATCCAGAGATGGTGGACTCCCTGACTCCAGGCTGGAACTGACCCACTACCAGATGAGGATCACATTCAGGACGACCAGGAGGACACAGGGCAGTATGAGAGGACTGCTGTCAGTTTAAGGTCCACAGTTTAATCTGTTTACACACACACACACACACACACACACCTACACACACACACACACACACACACACACACACAGACACACACACCTACACACACACACACACACACACACACACACACACAGACACACACAGACACACACACCTACACACACACACACAGACACACACACACACACACACAGACACACACACCTACACACACACACACGCGCACACACACATACGCATACACACACACACACACACACACGCACACACACACACACACACACACACACAAATGCGCACACACACACACACACACACACACGCACACACACACACGCACACACACACACACACACACGCACACACACACACACACACACACACACACACCCAAAGACGGAAGCTGTGATCATAAAGTTTAGTTGTGTCACCTTAAGACACAGCTTCTCTGGATCACAGCCAGAGCTCTCCCTGCTGACTGTCTGCAGTACAGGTGATAAGCCCCGCCCCCTCCATATGAACAGATGGGACATGATGAGTCAGAAGCCGTGTCCTAGTGTAGGGGCTGCAGCATACCAAAGATACATTTGAAGACCACAGCTCTGTGTCCAAGGCTCTTCCAAAATGCAGCTGACAAACCTGGACTCTCTTTCAGGTGCTGAAAAGAATAGATCTTGTAAATCCTTCCCAGCCTCACGTTTCCCATGATCCATCTGTTTTAAACATGGCCCAACTTGAGGTAGACTCCTGTTTTACCTACTAATGAAGGATTTAATGCAAAAAATGATTCTGTTTCTGAAAAGATCAATGGAGATTTTTTTTTTTTTTTTTCTCTTTTTTCTTTTTTTTGTTTTAACTGTGGGAAAATGTTTAAAAAATCTCTACATGGAAAAAAGTTAAAGTGTGCAAAGAAAAAGAATAACTCCTGTTTCTAATGTTTTGGTTAATGTGTTTGAAAAGCTTGATGTACCTCATTTAGTTAAGAGGCATGGATAAGTTATAAACACTGAAATAGGTTTAATTCATGTGGCATTAGTGATTTAAGCCCGGCAGGTGAGGGCGGCTCTGCATGACGTCAGGAGTGACAAACAGGAAATGCTTTGTAGACCAGACTGTCTCAGTTCAGTTCAGTTCTACCCAGCCCATGATTGCCAGGTCCTGTGAAGGCTGGAGCCTCAAGGGGCTGCTGCCCCTGACCTGGGACACTGATGGAGTCTTCTTCAGGCCCACACAGGACCCTGTTCTGCTGTGGACTGGACTGTCTCAGGACAGCTTGTTGGCCCTTCATCCCGTGTGTGTGCTCCAGATGTGTTTCTCTGCACTCTCTGACTTTGTTGTTATGTTTCAGTAAAGGATCCTGAACAAACTATCATCTTTAGCTGACACAAACTCCAAACAGTGACGGAGTTTCCAGCTAGAAAACACACATCTCTCCTCTCCCCCTCTGTTTACCTCTGTGTGCTGCTGTCACACCTGAGTTTTCCTCGTGCTGAAAACATGATGAACACGTGGCTCCCATCACTCCCTGAGACGCGAGAAAAAAGCAAACTGATTTTTTTTTACAAGGAAAATAAAATGCAAAGTAACACACTATGATTTGGAAATGTCACGTCATGTCACGTCATGTCACGTCATGTCACGTCATGTCACGTCACGTCACGTCACGTCACGTCACGTCACGTCACGTCACGTCACGTCACGTCATGTCACGTCACGTCACGTCACGTCACGTCACGTCACGTCACGTCACGTCATGTCACGTCATGTCACGTCACGTCACGTCACGTCATGTCACGTCATGTCACATCATGTCACGTCATGTCACGTCATGTCACGTCATGTCACGTCATGTCACGTCACGTCACGTCACGTCACGTCACGTCACGTCATGTCGCGTCATGTCACGTCACGTCATGTCACGTCATGTCACATCACAACACAACATGTCATGTCACATTGTGTCACAACACGTTACCCAACATTAGCTCCGGATAGGTCCGTAGACATCACCTCACTTCAGCGTTTTATACATTTTGATATGTCAAAATACATCCCTTCACTGTTCATCCAGGTCTGAGAGCTTTACAGCATCACAGCAGCTGACCAACAGAGATGCAGCGCCAGCTAGTGGAGAACATCATATGACAACATGAGAGACAGTCAGTTAGAGTACTGATGAGTGGACATGGCTGAGGGGTATTGTGTTCATTACCAGCTGGTCTCTGGCTGCAACTTGTTCAAGCAGACCTGAACCCAAACAGACCTGGGCCCCCTGTCCTCTCCCCTGTCCTCTCCCCCAACTGTTTGGACCCATGACCCCCAGGGCCTCCACCCCAGTCCTCAGCCGTCTCAGATGAACCTCTTTTACATTTTTAAGGGGATCAGATCAAATGCGGCCCCCAGTCATGGGGTTAATCTCTTCAAAGATTTGTGAGCTCCATCCATGGCCCCGTGATCAGACCAGACATCAAAGCGTGATTAGTGGCAGACGGCAGGATCTTCTCCTCTACAGGATAAAGCTTTGAGTGAGCTCTGTGTACTCTTTTATTTAAAGCATTTCAAATTGGGAAGCAACCAGCGTGTCAGAGTGTCACTCAACAAGTCAAAACCCAGTGTGAAACCAGTCTGAACCCAGTCTGAACCCAGTGTGAAACTAGTTTGAACCAAGTCTGAAACCAGTCTGGACCTAGTCTGAAAAAAGCCTGAACCTAGTGTAAAACCAGTCTGAACCCAGTATGAAACCAGTCTGAACCCAGTCTAAAACCAGTCTGAACCTGGTATAGCACCAATGTAAACCCAGACTGAAATCAGCACGAACCCACTCTGAAACCAGTCTAAACCCAGTTTAAACCAAGTCTAAAACAAGTCTGAACCAAGTCTGAAACCAGTCTGGACCTAGTCTGAAAAAAGCCTGAACCTAGTGTAAAACCAGTCTGAACCCAGTCTGAAACCAGTCTGAACCCAGTCTAAAACCAGTCTGAACCTGGTATAGCACCAATGTAAACCCAGACTGAAATCAGCACGAACCCACTCTGAAACCAGTCTAAACCCAGTTTAAACCAAGTCTAAAACCAGTCTGAACCAAGTATGAAACCGCTTAAAACCAGTTTGTTACACCAGTGTGAACCCAGTCTGAAATCAGTGTGAACCCAGTGTGAATCCATTTTAAAACCAGTCTGACACCAGCCTAAACCGAGTCAGAAACCAGTCTGTGCGATCTTCAGCAGCAAAACACAAAAACAGACCTCAGCCAATCTTTTCTGGTTGATCCAGACATCACCTACTACTGTCCAAGGCTGTATTCAGACCAGAAAAGTCCTTTGGTCCACTTGTTTGGTCCGGACCAAAAGCGGACTTTATTTTTTCGTTTGGTGCGGTTCATATTCAGATTGTACTTTTTCAAGTGGACTATATTCTGTAAACACATCCAGGTGTGTGACGATCAGTGCTCTCATTGGACAGCACTGACAAAGGGCGGCACACAGAGTACAGACCTGGAAATGGAGGTAAACATGTGAGTTTGTGCTCTTATTAGAGCTGATGAATCATTTTCAGTTTCAAGAGCAGCTCCTTCAAAGCAGCTTAACAACACCGTTTACAATTTAGGAACAGGAAGACCAATAATCGCAGCAAGGAGGCGCTATGCTCTGCGTGTCCTGACCCACAACATGCTAGCTACAGCGTGGCTAAACAGAAGATGGAGGATCAGGTATGAACCAAAGACGGTTAGGTTACGGTGGCTTTATAGGCCCAAAAGGCGCATGTATCCTGTAGTTAGATCGGGTGGACCTTGGTTTGTATTCAGACCTGCACCGGAGAACCACCACCCGCACCAGAGCTCGTTTGGCTGTCTGTTTGTCAGTTTGAACCCTATACAGTATGAGCTGAATCAGATCCACTTCTTCCAGTCTCCCTGAACAGCTCAGACTGTTTGTCTTGTTGCAGTTTAAGGGGGATGATGGAAATCCTGAGCTGATGGCCTTTTAGGCAGACAGTGACCTGAGAAATGATAGATAGTGAGCACACGGAGTGCTCTGTTAGAGTGGCTCTGCAATCACAGCCCATCCATGTCCACTGATTGTCTCTCCTTCAGCTTCATTAGCTGCTTTAATTAATGTCATCTGAGTCTCCTGAGACTTCTTCGTCAGGGGGGTCAAGCTCCCTGAGATTTCCCCAACATTGCTCCATGCTCATGCTAGCAGACGCTAACAGGTGCTAACACGAAGCTCTCCTTGTCCTCAGGGTTCTCCTCCAATATCCACAGCAGCAACCCAGAGAGCTGAGCACCACTGATAACACTTTCTGTGACACATCTGCTGCTATCTCTGTGTGTCTATGGTGTGTGTTTGTGTGTGTGTGTGTGTGTGTGTGTGTGTGTGTGTATGGTGTGTGATTGTGTGTGTGTGTGTGTGTGTGTGTGTGTGTGTGTGTGTGTGTGTGTGTGTGTGTGTGTGTGTGTGTGTGTGTGTGTGTGTGTGTGTATGGTGTGTGTTTGTGTGTGTGTGTGTATGGTGTGTGATTGTGTGTGTGTGTGTGTGTGTGTGTGTGTGTGTGTGTGTGTGTGTGTGTGTGTGTGTGTGTGTGTGTGTGTGTGTGTGTGTGTTTTTGTGTGTGTGTGTGTGTGTGTGTGTGTATGGTGTGGGATTGTGTGTGTGTGTGTGTGTGTGTGTGTGTGTGTGTGTGTGTGTGTGTGTGTGTGTGTGTGTGTATATGTGTGTGAGTTGTGTGTGTGTGTGTGTGTGTATGTGTGTGTGTATGTGAGTGTTTGAAGACAGTGCCAGAGAATGATGAGCATGCTGACTCCCTCTCAGCCTCCCCAATCCCTCCCAATCTCATTTAGATTGACCCGGAACATTCCCCAACATCTCTCAGACCTCACATTACACATACAGGACCACAGGGACCACAGGGTCCACAGGGATAACAGGGACGACAGGGTCCACAGGGACCACAGGATCCACAGGGTCCGCAGGGACCACAGGATCCACAGGGTCCGCAGGATCCACAGGGTCCGCAGGGACCACAGGATCCCCCAGCACAGGGTCCCTGCTGCAGGGTTAGACTGTCAGTGCACCTGTGGAGGTATTCTTCAGAGAAGAGGGTGTGTGTGTGTGTGTGTGTGTGTGTGTGTGTGTGTGTGTGTGTGTGTGTGTGTGTGTGTGTGTTTGTTGGTTTGTGTGTGTGTGTGTGTGTGTGTGTGTGTGTGTGTGTGTGTGTGTGTGTGTGTGTGTGTGTGTGTGTGTGTGTGTGTGTGTTTACATTTGTGTCTCTATCAGGGCATCCTGGCCTTATTGATCTCTTCTCTGACCTTGTGCTCACACTCACCCTCTTTCCTCTCATGACCTCCTCCTCCCACCCCCTCCCTCTCCCTCCCTCTCCCTCCCTGTCTCCCTCCCTGTCTCCCTCCCTGTCTCCCTCCCTGTCTCTCTCTCCCCTGTCTCCCTTCCCTGTCTCCCTGCCTGTCTGTCTCCCTGCCCTGTCTTCCTTCCCTGTCTCCCTCCCAGTCTGCTTAAATTTGGACATGGGTCTGCTAGACTCTGAGGCCCCCTCAGTGTTTTTTCCTCTCCAGTTCTGTAGCTTGAAGACTTTTGTAAACCCTGTACTAGTCTGGACTTCAGCTGGGTGGGGGACCCAGCTGTGGTCCCCTGACCGTGGTTTGTTCGTCTCAGTACCAGACTCAGACGCCCTCCATGTGCAGCTGATCAGTGGAATCAGTGTCTGTCTTTCTGATTTCTTTCTGAGCAGCATGAGCAGCATGAGTAGCACAAGCAGCAGGAGCAGCGGGAGCAGCAGGAGCAGCAGAAGCAGCAGAAGCAGCAGAAGCAGCGGAAGCAGCGGAAGCAGCGGAAGCAGCAGGAGCAGAGGGAGCAGCGGGAGCTGCAGGAGCGATGGGTGCAGCACGAGCAGCGGAAGCTGCATGAGCAGTGGGAGCAGCAGATTGGCTGACGAGCAGGGAACACAGACAGGGAGCGTCAGATCCTGGAGATGCTGTGTCAGCCGTTCTGTCAGCCTGTCGTGGCTTTGTTGATGGGGGACAAGTCTTCCTCTGAGGACAGGCTGAGAGACGCCGTAGAACAAGTCAGGGAGGAGATGACACAAATGGCGAGGGCCAGGAAACACAGTCCTTTCCAGGCTTTGCTTTAAAACCTGCTCTGATGGTTGGAGTGTTGCTCCTCCCTCCTTATCTCTGCAGCCAGCTCCATGAAAAACAAGCCTGCTCTGACAGAGCCACAGCTCCTTTAGTGTCCCGGGCCTCCAGCCCATGTGTGTCAGACTCTAAACTAGCCACTGTAAAGGGGGCGGAGTTATCAATATGTGCCCACTCAGAACCAGAGGAACACTGAGATGTAAATGAAGCTTTCAGGAGATGTAGTTTAGTATTTATTACTGTTAAATCAGTGAGCTCTGACCCAGAGGGCGATGATTCATCATCTGAATAAAGAACACGAGAAGAGGCCTTTAACCTTCTCTGTGCCTGATTGGCGACGGTGTGTTCAAAAAGAGTTTGAAGGGACAGGGTTTTTTTTTTTCCTTTTTCAAGCATTATTTTGATATTAGATTTACAGTGAATAGACAAGGAGCCGTAGCAGGCTGCCATCCCTTACCTGATCAGACCCCACATGACAGCATCACACTCATACTGACACCAAACAATCAGAGTCTGTGCGGAAAAACCATCTCTGGGCCAGTTTGGTTCTGAGAGACCCACATGAACATCCCACTTTACAGAGTTATCCATCCCAAAATCTTCTTAGAGTTGAGTTGAGTTGATACAGCACAGGGTGGGACCAAAAGGGGGGAATTGACTGATGGGAACACCTCACACAGAGGTCAAAGGTCAACTGGACTCAGTCCAACCAGGGTCTTCCTTTACCACCATGCAGACTCCATCCTCAGGACGGAGGTTTGACTTTGACGAGGGTCCTGGTAGTTTTCAGATAAACCTCTCACTTCTGTCTATCCATCTGTCCCTGTCTCTTCAGACCACACTATCAGCCATCTTCAGGCCTGTTGCTGCCCCCGCTGGCCTGGAGTGAGACTGACCCTCAGAGCATGAGCAGTCAGGTATGTGACTGTGCAGTGAGCTGTATCTGAGTGTGTGTTTGCTGACAGACTGTGGATGGTCTGATGGGGTCTGCAGGGTTTATACGGGACCAGCATGTGGATCACAGTCACATGATGGGGGGCTGATGTTTAGACCTGGTACAGGATCACATGATGGTCTTTGTTGATGACCGTCAGGAGCAGGAAGACTGTCTGCCCAGCTGTTCCTCAGTGCTGCTCGCCATCACACCACCTCCTGTACCACCAGCACTCCACCTGTACTCCACCTGTACCCCATCTGTACTCCAACATTACCCCATCTGTACTCCACATAAACCCCATCTGTACTCCACCTGTACCACCTCCTGAACCTCTCATGGGCTCCACCTGAACCCCACATGTACCCCATCTGTACTCCACCTGAACCCCACCTGTACCCCACCTGTACCAGTGGCGGCTGCTAGTAAGTCAAGGAGGGGAAGCTCATTTTTTTCTAACCTACGTCATAAATTTGTTTATTTTAACGTAAATTCTACCCTCCATGCCAGCTTGCTAGCAGCTGGAGCTGCTACGTGAGACTACGACAGGCTGTAAGTGTGAGTGACAGGGGGAGAAGCTCCACAGCTGTAGCTGTAGCTGCTTATTGGTGAAAAGAGAGAGAATCTTTAAACACAACGCTCGTCGTTTTTAAGAAAAGTAAACTCACTGGGGATCAATAAAGCCTCTGGATCAGTCCAGAACAACTGACTGTAAAACTGAGAAGATGCTCAAGATCGCTGACTGGCTCATTTTACTGTCAATCAAAAAGGGATTCAGCCTCAGACAGATCATCCAATCATCATGCAGAAGCCTAGTGTCCAGGCCAGCCCACTGCCTCATAGACCCCCAGAGACGCTGAGCGTCCGAGGGCGGGACAAAGCCCAGCGTTTATCCAATGACCCTCCAGTTTCCACAGTGAAACAACCCACTCTACGCTTCCCCGCTGAAGTCAGAAGCTGCTTAGCGTTCGACTGTGTTAAAGCGCTGAGCCGCTGCAGAGATGAATCAGAAGTAGGTGGAGCCAGTTACCTGTGATAGGAGCTGATTCTGAACTAAAGATGAAGGAATTCTAGCTCAGATTTTATCAATGAAATGCACACAGCAGAACATATCAACACTTTTTAGGGACATTTTAGGGGAAGCTGAGCTTCCCTTGCAGTATTAGAGCAATTGCCACTGTCCTGAACCCCACCTGTACCACCTCCTGAACCCCACCTGTACCACCTCCTGAACCCCACCTGTACCACCTCCTGAACCCCACCTGTACCACCTCCTGAACTCCACCTGTACCACCTCCTGAACTCCACCTGTACCACCTCCTGAACTCCACCTGTACCACCTCCTGAACCCCACCTGTACCACCTCCTGAACCCCACCTGTACCACCTCCTGAACCCCACCTGTACCACCTCCTGAACCCCACCTGTACCACCTCCTGAACCCCACCTTTCTCTGCTTGTACCTTTAGAACAGAGTGTTTAGATCAGTTCACTGGCGGGTTCAGGGATTTCTACATGTGAATAAGTATTTAGAGGTTGAAGATCTGCACACACTCAAACTGAACATCATCTGAACATTATTAAAAGAATTGTGAAAAGAAAAAAAAAAACACTCTTTCATGAATAGCAGCACGCGAGCACACGGTCTATAGCTCGCGGTCTTCCTCTGACCTTTGCTCCCTGTGGATCAATCAGCTGTTTGTCTGTGACCTCTGTGTCCTCTCATTCTGAATGAGTGAGTCAGTCTCAGAGAGAAATAAACATGTCTGCTCTGCTGGCACCGTGACAGGACGGTGATGATTTTGAACACAGCAGGAGGTTTCAGAAAAAATGTGTAATCATTAGTTTAATGCTCTGAAGCACTCCTTTCCTCCCCCTCCTCCCTCCTCTCTGTCTCACTCAGTGTGTTTCTCTATGTGCTCTTGCTCCTGTGTGTGTGAAACAACCTGTCAGTGTGATGGTCTGGGTCTGAGGCGTCTCTCTGAGGAAGGAGTCCGTCTCTCAGACCCCGGAGGAGTGAAACACAGACAGCAGCAGCTGGGCTCACACGGCTGCTTCCTCTGCTAACAGGTGCACACTGCCTGTTGTGGCTTAACACCAGAAAGACACTGGGCTGTGTGTGTGAAAGTGTGTGTGTCACATTGTGGTTCACACACAGACTCGCTGTGTTTTGTCTGGTTTGACTCTCAGATTCAGTGCTGGTAATTCAGAAACACACACACACACACACACACACACACACACACACACACACACACACACACACACACACACACACACACACACACAGAAGGAGAGAGGAATAGGCACACTCCATAGCAGACCATAGGAAACATGTCATGTTACCAGAGAGGTGTGTTTGGCAGCCTGGTGTGTGTGCATGTGTGTGTTAGTACTTGTGTGTTGAAAAACAGAAACATTCCTCACCCTGAACACAAAAGATACAAGTCCATAAATCTGAGGCCCAGCAGGAGGCGCTGGCTTTGTGTTTGACCCGTGTTCTCATACACAAACACACACACACACACGCACACACACACACACACACACACACACACACACACACACACACACACACACACACAAACGCAGAGGGGGGTGGGGCAGACTCAGAGGAGGGTCAATACCAACCAATCACGTATCATTCTCACCTGACTGGTCCAAAAACTGATCCTGATTGGTCCAAGCCCACTTGGGGCTACAGACTGCTCACACTAATCAGATCACTCCACAGGAAGTAGTCCCTCACAACCTCTGCCTATTGACCTAGTGAGAAAACCCTTAGACAGCTCACAGAGTCCACTGAGGTCATCGGAGGACTGATCAGCTCAGAAACTGATGATGAAACTGATTGATGATGTTCATCAACTATTAGAGCAGGGACAGAGAGGAGAGGTGGTGAAATCAGGGCTTTTGTGAGCACAGAGGAAGGATGGCTGAGCTGGAGGATTTGAGCTGTTGGAGAAGTGAACACAATGAAAAGCCACTTTGCCTTTTGTTTGCTCGCCATGACAGGGACAAAGCTCACCATGATGGGGACAAAGCTGGCCACAAGTGGAGCTTAACATTCCTCCAGGCCGAGCAGAGGACGGCAGCTGGCACCATGGACGGGCCACACTCAGGGTCTGTGGACACAGCAGAAGGGAATATTGGGTTTCTGAGCCCACCAGGAATGCATGGGAATCAATCTGAGGGGAGGAGGGGGGATACTGGGGGAGGCTGGGGGAGGAGAAACAAAAGCTCTTCTTTTCCTTAGCTCCTTAAAGTGCCAACAAACTACAGGGGACTAAACCAGAGGGTCCCTAAAGGGACAAAGACTTAACACACAGACAGAGAGACATCAACACTTTACACATACTCACACATAAAAACATTACAGGGGTGGGGGGGGGGGCTCTTCTGTGTGTGTTACTGTCCGTCTCGGATGTGCCGTTACGGACTAATGGACTCACAGAGGTTGAGCAACAACTCCTGAGTCAGAGCTGAAATTTTGATCCTCAGAGCAGCACGGACCTCAGTCCATCCAAACTTGTGCCGATCCAGACCTGAGTCCATCCAGACCTGTGTCCATCCAGACATGTGACTGTCCAGACCTGAGTCCATCCAGACCTGTGTCTATCCAAACCTGTGTCTATGCAAACCGAAGTCAATCCAGACCTGTGTCCATCCAGACCTGTGTCTATCCAGACCTGTGTCTGTCCAGACCTGTGTCTGTCCAGACCTGTGTCTGTCCAGACCTGTGTCCTTCCAGACCTGTGTCTGTCCAGACCTGTGTCTGTCCAGACCTGTGTCTGTCCAGACCTGTGTCTATATGTGCAGACCTCGGTATTTGAGGCCCACTTCTTCAACTTGGGGTTGAGGGAGTGGGTCTCTATCCCCAGCTGTTTCAGGTCTCAAACAGGTGCTGGTATTACTGATGGCGAGGTTCAGAAACAGCCCCACCCCAGCTGAGATGCTGAGGACATCTTAGACCTCATGCTCCCACTGGTCCCCTCACACACAGGCTGCAGTCATTGGTTTCAAGCACACACCGATCAGAAACAGCTGCATCGAGCTCCCTCCATGTTGGTTTCCAGCAGCCTAAGGTGACCATATTTCAACGAGTGGGTGGAGCTAGAGAGGAGTGAGGGGGTCAAAGGTCAGCATGCAGCTTTATGGAGACGGACTCTTGTGGACACTTAGGGAACTGCAGGCTCAGAACCTGGCTTTGATTTACAACAGCAGGGAAAGCTTCATGTGCAAAAGTGAATTGTGTGTGTGTGTGTGCGCGCATGTGTGTGTGTGTGTGTGTGTGTTTGTGTGTATCTGCAGAACTCTTTCTTCTTACAGTTTGTCTACTAGCTCTTTGTACTGATGCCATTACACACACACACACACACACACACGCACACACACGCACACACACGCACACACACACACACACACACACACACACACACACACACACACACACACACACACACACACACACACACACACACACACACACACACACACACACACATAACCACAGGATGTTGGCTGTGGACTTCTGATGCCAGCTGTTTGTGTGCAGAGCTGAAACCTGGCTTTCCATCAGCTCCCATAAGAGGAAGATCATGAGGAGGTGAGCTGGTAAAGGAGGAAGAGGGGGAAGAGGAGGAAGAGGAGGAAGAGGAAGAGGAAGGGGGAGAGGAGGACATGGAGAAGGAGGAGGAAGAGGGAGAGGAGGGAGAGGAGGGAGAGGAGGGAGAGGAGGGAGAGGAGGGGAGAGGAGGGAGAGGAGGGGAGAGGAAAGATCAGGGAGGGGAGGAGGTAAGATGTATTGATTAGGTGCCACAAAGGAAAGAGAGGAAGACAAAGAAGATGAGTGTGGTAAATTCTCTGTACAATGATGAAAGGAAGAGACAGAGACAGAGACAGAGACAGAGACAGAGACAGAGACAGAGACAGAGAGGCATAGAGTCTAAAGAGTCAGAGCAGCTCATAAAGTCCAGGGTGTGTGAACGCTCTGTGGAGTTACCGAACTGAAAGGTCAAAGGTCACAGACAGAAGAGACTACTGGCCAGCAGACAGACAAAAGCATGGAACTCTACACGTACACGTACACGTACACGTACACGTACACACACACACACACACACACACACACACACACACACACACACACACACACACACACACACACACACACACACACACATACACACAGTGACCTTGGCTGAGGAATGTGACCTCCCCTCCCCCTTCCTTTGTGTTCAGGGTCAGATTGTAGACCTGAATCTGGTGAGTCACTGTGAACCAGGCAGGTTGGGGTCAGAGGTCATAATGCTGAGGTGACAGACAGTCTGATAGTAAGAGGAGGAGGAGGAGGAGAAGGAGGAGGAGAGGAGAGGCTGATGCTCAGCAGAAATGTCTCTGGTTCGTCAGCACCAGGTCAGACTGGTTTCTATTCAGGTCAATATGTGGCCTTACACTGGACCCTCTTTGTTGTCTGCTCCAGCCATTCACAGCAGGCACCCAACCATCCTAATTTTGCTGGATGCAGGAGCTGTGAAGCGTCAATTTAAAAATAGCAGACCAAGCAGGACAGGAAGTCAAGAACTGAAACCACCTAAAACACCCAGAGACTTTCAAAATGAAACACAGCGTGTCCAGACCAGATGGTCTTTATTTCTAACAACAAATGGACATAATGAGCAGAGCCAGACCAGGAGTCAACAGGTCTGAGGTTTTTACAGCCCAACATGAATAAGGAGAGGATCATCATTGGAGTGGGGATCCAGGGACCTCCTTGGTCTCTGACTCCAGCTGGAGGCCCAGAAATGAGCCGGACTGAACACACAGCTGTAGTGAGCTGATGTACGCAGTCAACACGCAACAACCTTGGACTAGGGACACATCTGGTGTATTCCTGGAATCAGGGTCGTCCTTCAGGTCCTCCCACTCTGCCTACTCCCATGCTCCTGCCCTGCTCCTTTCCTTCTCTCAACACCTTCTTCTCCTTTTCTGTCTTCTCTTCCTCTTCTTCATCTCTCCCCATTTCCTTGTCCTCTCTGTGTCCTCTCCTCATCTCCTTGTTGTATCCTCCTCTCCTCCTCAGAAACAGGTGGTGTTACAGAGACAAAGACCATGTCTGATACAGTCTATGGTCTAAATGCAACAAAAGGACATGAGTCATCCAGGTGGCTTTCAATGTGTGACCTATTTGGTTGGTCAGTGTGACCTGGTTGGATGGCTTCAGTAACCAGGTTGGTTTTAGTGACCTGGTTGGTTGTTTGGTTTGCGTCAGTAATCAGGTTAGTTTTAGGGGCTGTTTACACGTCAACGGTTTTAGGGTGCTTTTCAGCCTCGCGTTTACACAAAACAGCATTTCTGCCGCCCTAAAACGCAAACTTTTGAAAATGGCCTCCAGAGTGGGATTTTCTGAAACGCTGCTGACACCTTTGCCGTGTAAACAGTAAGCTGGCGTTTTCAGACATCACACTCTCAAGGGAGTGCATACAACAGGACAACAGTACTGTTGTTACAATCATTGCGAGCTACCATGTTGTTCTAGTGTTGCTCAATCTGTCGTATCTGCTGACTGTCTTTCAACAAAATCTGTTGCTCCATTTCTGCTCCCGGTATTCAGCAACACACCTGATGATCAACCCAACTTTATTTCAGTGGAGATCTACCAAAAACTGCTTCTGCACAAGACAGTCATAGCACCACCTACAGGCCTAGCATGTTTACTACAGCATTTTCAGTCCCTTAGTATTTCTGTGTAAATGCAGATTTTTTTTTTCACTGCTTTTAAACTGCATTTCAGCATTTTCAGACGAAATGTTGTCATGTAAATGGGGTCTAAATGATCTGGTTGTTTAGTTGGTTGGTTGGTTGGTGGGTTGGTTGGTTGGTTGGCTGGCCTCAGTAACCAGTTTAGTAGTAGTGGCCTGGTTGGTTGGTTTTAGTAACCTGGTTGGTTTTAGTGACCTGGTTGGTTTGTTGGTTCTTTTTAGGGACCTTGTAGGTTGGTTGGTCGGTTAGTTTTAGTGACATGGCTACTTAAAGTGACCTTTTTGATTGGCTGGTTGGTTTCAGTGACCTGTTTGGTTGGTTGGTTCCAGTGTCTTGGTTGGTAGTTGGTTGGTTCTTGTGACCTGGCTAGTTAAAGTGACCTGTTTGGTTGGTTTGTTGGTTTTAGTGACCTGGTTTTTTGGTTGGTTGTTTGGTTGTTTGGTTGTCTGGTTTGTCCATTTTACTGACCTGACAAGTTTTAGTAACCTGTCTGGTTGGTTGGTTGGTTTTTGTGACCTGGTTGGTTGGTTGGTTGGTTGGTTGGTTGGTTGGTTGGTTGGTTTGGTTGGTTGGTTGGCTAGTTTTAGTGACCTGTTCAGCTGGTTGGTTGGTTTGATTTTATTAACCTGTTTGGTTCGTTGGTTGTTTGGAGGACCTGTTAAGTCAAAGTTACCTGGTTGGTTGGTTGGTTGGTTTGCTTTGTTTGTTAGTTGGTTGGTTTAAGTGACCTTTTGAGTTTGAGTGACCTGTGTTGCTGGTTGTTTGGTTTTAATTTTAGTAACCTTGTTAGTTGATTATTTTGTTTTGGTGACCTAGCTAGTTTAAGTGACATTTTTGTTTGTTTGTTTGTTTGGTTTCAGTGACCTGGTTGGTTGGTTGGTTGGTTGGTTGGTTGGTTGGTTGGTTGGTTGAGTTGGTTGGTTGTTCATTGGTTTAAGTGACCTGGCTAGTTTTAGTGACCTGGTTGGTTGGTTGGTTGGTTGGTTGGTTGGTTGGTTGGTTGGTTGGTCGGTTGATTTGTCTGTTCAGTTGGTTGGATGGTTTTTTGGTTGGTTTTTGTGACCTGGCTAGTTTAAATGACCTGTTTGGTTGATTTGTTGGTTTTTTAGACCTGGTTGGTTGGTTGGCTAGTTTTAGTAACCTGTTTAGCTGGTTGGTTGGTTGGTTTGATTTTATTAACCTGTTTGGTTGGTTGGTTGTTAAAAGGACCTGTTAAGTCAAAGTTACCTGGTTGGTTGGTTTGTTGGTTGGTTGGTTGGTTTGTTAGTTGGTTGGTTTTAGTGACCTTTTTAGTTTTAGTGACCTGTGTGGCTGGTTGGTTGATTTTAATTTTAGTAACCTGGTTAGTTGATTATTTTGTTTTTGTGACCTAGCTAGTTTAAGTGACCTTATTGGATGTTGGTTTGTGAGCATTAATGACCTGCCTAGTTTTGGTGAACTGTTTCTTTGGTTGAATGGTTTAAGTGACCTGATTAGTTTTTTAAGCCCTGTTTGTTTTGGGGTTGGTTTTAGTGACCTGGTTGGTTGGTTGGTTGGTTGGTTGGTTCTTTGGTTAGTTGGTTGGTTGGTTGGTTTAAGTGACCTGGTTAGTTTGTTGGTTGGTTGTTTTAGAGACCCTTTTAGCTTTAGAAACCTGTTTGGTTTGTACCTTGGTTTTAGTGACCTTGTTGGTTGGTCAGTTAGATTTAGTGACCTGGCAAGAAATTGACATTTTAAGTAAGTTGGATGGTTGGTGTTACCTGGTTAGTTTTAGGGACCTTTTTGGCTGATTGGTTTTAGTCCCCTAGTTGGCTGGTTGGTTGGTTTAAGTGACTTTGCTAGTTTTAGTGACCTGTTTCGCTGATCAGTTGGTTGGTTTTAGTCACCTGGTTTTGTTTGATGGTTGCTTGGTAGCTTGGTAGCTTGGTTGCTTGGTTGGTATTTGTGACCTGTCTAGTTTTAATTGACCTTTTTGTTTAGTTTGTTGGTATTAGTGACCTAGCTAGTTTCAGTGACTTGTTTCTTTGTTTTGTTGGTCAAACTGATCTGGCTAGTTTTAGTTACATTTTTGGTTGGTAGGTTGGTTGGTTGGTTGTTGAGTTACTTGGCTAGTTTAAGTGACCTGTTTGGTTGGTTGTTTGGTTGGTTTGTTTTTAGTGACCTGTTTGTTTAGTTGGTTGGCTGGTTGGTTTTAGTGACCTGGTTTGTTTTAGTGGCCTGGTTTGTTGGTTGGTTGGTTTCATTGACCTGGCAAGTTAAAGTGACCAGTGTTTTTTTTTTTTTTTTTTTTTTTTTGTTGTTGCCTGGTTTGTTGGTTGGTTTGCACTGACCTGTTTGGCTGGTTAGTGGCTAGGTTTTAGTGACCTGGTTTGTTGCTTGGTTGGTTTAAGTGACCTGGCTAGTTTAAGTAACCTTTTTTTGGTTAGGTGGTTTGTTGGTTTAACTGATATTGCTAGTTTTAGTTACCCTATTGGTTGGTTGGTTGGTCTGTTGGTTGGTTGGTGAGTTTTGGTGACCTGGCTAGTTTTAGCGACCTGGTTGGTTTGATGGTTAGCTTTAGTGACCTGGTTTGTTGGTAGGTTTGGTTAAAGTTACTTGGCTACTTTAAGTGACCTGTTTGGTTGGTTTGTTTTTAGTGACCTGGTTGTTTAGTTGGTTGGCTGGTTGGTTTAAGTAACCTGGCTAGTTAAAGTGACCTGGTTTGGTTGGTTAGTTTATTTTAGTGGCCTGGTTTGTTGGTTGGTTGGTTTCAGTGACCTGGCAAGTTAAAGTGACCGGTTTGGTTGTTTTTTTTTTTTTTTTTTTTTTTTTTTTTTTTTGTTGTTGTTGTTTTGTTGTTGTTTTTTATTTTTTATTTTTATTTTTTTTTTAGGTTGTCTGCTTAGTTTGATTGTTTGGTTTTAACTGACCTGTTTGGCTGGTTAGTGGCTAGGTTTAATGACTTGGTTTGTTGCTTGGTTGGTTTAAGTATCCTGGCTAGTTTAAGTGACCTGGTTTGATGGTGGTTGATTCAGGGACCTGATTAGTTTTAGTGACCTGGTTAATTGGTTGGTTGGTTTTAGTGACCTGGCTAGTTTTAGTAACCTTTTTGGTAAGGTGGTTAGTTGGTTTTAGTGATGTGGTTGGTTGGTGGGTGGGTTTTAGTGTCCTGGCTATTTTAACTCACCTTTTTGGTAGTTTGGTTGGTTGTTTACAGTTACCTGGCTACTTTTTAGTAACCTGTTTGGTTGGTTGCTTGGTTGCTTGGTTGGTGTTAGTGACCTGTTGTTTGGTGTTTTGATTTAAGTCCCCTGGTTGGTTGTTAGTTGTTGGTTGGTTTCGCATTAGCAACCTGCCTAGTTTTGGGGAACTGTTTGGCGGGTTGGTTGGTTTTAGTGACCTGATAAGTTTTAGAGCCCTGTTTAGTTTTTCGGTTGGTTTTTACTGACCTGTTTGGCTGGATGGTTGGTTTAAGTGACCTGATTAGTTATAAAGCCCTGTTTGGGTTTTGGGTTGGTTTTTACTGACCTGTTTGGCTGGTTGGTTGGTTTTAGTGACCTGATTAGTTTTAAAACCCTGTTCGGTTTTGGGGTTGGTTTTTACTGACTTGTTTGGCTGGTTGGTTTATTGTTTTAGGGACCCTATTAGCTTGAGAAACCTGTTTGGTTTGTTGGTTGGTTTTAGTGACCTTGTTGGTTGGTCAGTTGGTTTTAGTGACCCGGCTAGTTTTAGTGACCTTTTTGGTTAGGCAATTTGTTGGTTTTAGTGATGTGGTTGGTTGGTGGATGGGTTTTAGTGTCCTGGCTAGTTTGAGTGACCTGGTTGGTTTGATGGTTAGCTTTAGTGACCTGGTTTGTCGGTAGGTTTGGTTAAAGTTACTTTGCTAGTTTAAGTGACCTGGTTTGGTGGTTGTTTGGTTGTTTAGTTGGTTGGCTGGTCGGTTTAAGTAACCTGGCTAGTTTAAGTGACCTGGTTTGGTTGGTTGGTTGGTTGGTTTTAGTGACCTGATTAGTTTCAAAGCCCTGTTGAGTTTTGGGGTTGGTTTTACTGACTTGTTTGGCTGGTTGGTTTGTTGTTTTAGGGACCCTATTCGCTTGAGAAACCTGTTTGGTTTGTTGGTTGGTTTCAGTGACCTTGTTGGTTAATTGGTTGGTTGGTTTTAGTGACCCGGCTAGTTTTAGTGACCTTTTTAGTTAGGTGGTTGGTATGTGTTAGTGATGTGGTTGGTTGGTGGGTGGGTTTTAGTGTCCTGGCTAGTTTAACTCACCTTTTTGGTTGTTTGGTTGGTTGTTTACAGTTACCTGGCTACTTTTTAGTAACCTGTTTGTTTGGATTGTTGTTTTAGTGACCTGGTTGGTATTAGTGACCTTGGGGCACAAAGACTTGTGTGGATTTCCTACTTAATCTTGATGTACACACATACCCAACTATCTAGATGTATGAACCCGTGCACAAGCATGAATCCAAGCACATTTCCTTTGTTCATCCCAAACAGCGTGGAATTATGTGCATATGTTGGAGTCCCTGACCCCACCCTGTACACACACCCATTTAAGTACCCAAATCATATTTGCACCATCAAAGTGTGACCAAAAAAGGCAGAGGGAAAGGAGAAGAGGGGCCCACTCCATTTGACCAGAGAGTCACTGAAATTGTAGTTAACACTGCACTCTCAGGTGTGGTGGGAGCACATGTGGGTGGCTCTGATTACCCCCAAGGTAAATACCTACGTAAGTCACAACAAATTGATTTTTATTGTAGCCTGCTCACCGCCCTGTTAGATAGAAAATCTGTGCATAAGTGCTGTATTTGTGGTATTATTTGGTCTGAAGTCTTGTGAATTTTAAGATGCCATCATAACAAAGAAAATATCAAAGACTTTGAATCATGTTTGATAACTCAATATCAGTCAGAGTACTCTCATCATGGATTGAACCATTTATTGCCAAATGGATACAGTTAGAATTGGCATTACAACTCTGCTTTTCAGAGTACTCTCTAGGTTAGCTGAGCAGCCTGCTCGAGCTTTCCAGGGAGTGCGTAGCAAACCCCCCATATGTACATACAGGTTACTAGGATGCATACAGATCAATAGGATACATACAGAGTCTTAATAGGAAGAGGCTGGGGTGGAGGAGGAACTATAAAGATAGCAGCAGCTGGGTAGCAAAAAGGTAGCAGGGATAAGACAGAGTGAAGATGTTATTTAACTACACCGCCTTATGGATAGGCACACACTGTGATTGGTTGAGAGGGGTTAGTGATTGAACATCAGCCTGTCAGGTGATCAAAGCTGGGCTTATGACTTCTGCGTCCTGCATAAACTTGCGCTAACTTGATTTCAGTCAGGAACACTCTCGTCAAATATTGACTTTTTTTCCCCCAAATGGATAGTTAGAATCGGTGTTACAGCTCTGCCTTTTAGAGTACTCCCCCGATCCTGGTGGGACAGAGCCTTTTCAGTTGCCGCCCCCTCTCTCTAGAACTCACTCCCTCAAGACATCCGCGACTCCACTGACCTCACCACCTTCAAAACCAGATTAAAAACACACCTTTTCCACACTGCTTTCAACCAGTAATCCTCTCTACGTTCCTTTTCAATGCACACTGTTTTTACCCTGCACTGTAAGCTTTTTGCTTTTATCTGTTTTCTATTGTACACTTATTTTTACCTGCACTTTTAACTTTTTAATGTAAAGCGACTTTGAGTTTTGGAAAAGCGCTCTATAAATAAATTCATTATTATTATTACTCTCTGTGTTAGCCGAGCAGCCCTCTCAAGCTTTCCAGGGAGTGCATAGCAAAAACCCCAAAACAACAGAGCCAAAAACCAGATTTTGAATCGGATGATGCGAGGAATGAGGACTGATATCCTGAAAGGGAACATGCAAAATGAGTGATATTAAACCTGTTACAGCAAGCGTACTGTAAACCCCCAAAAATCCTGTGATGCAGCATGCATCCTACATGGGTCCTGCTACGGTTACCTGATATAACACCAAAACTATGTAAATGGTCATTTACGTAATGGAATGGTAATGGTAAATGGACTTGAGCTTATATAGCGCTTTTCTAGTCATGGACTACTCAAAGCTGCTTTACACCACAGGTCACACTTACCCATCCACACCCAATCGCTCTCACATTCACTCACTGATGGATCCAATCTTTACTATGGTAGCTATCCATCAGTACATCTAACACAGTCACGCCCTTTCATGCCCATTCACACACCACTGACACAGCAGTGGGAGCAACTTGAGGTTAAGTGTCTTGCCCAAGGACACATCGCCATGTGTCGCCCAGAGCTGGGCTTGAACCTGCAACCTTCCAATCACCGGGCAAGCGCATTCTCCAACTGCACCACCTACGCCCCCAAATGTGATACAACAACAAGCATGCTGTTGACACAGAGAGAAAAAAAGGATGCAAGCATGCATCCTGATGGGTTAGAACTGAAGTTAAGTTCTATGTGAACAAACGGGTCACTAAAATTAAGAGAATTTAAATAAGCGTCTATTACAAATCCTATGCAGGCACAATGTAGAGAGGGGGTGTGACACAGGAAGAGGAACACACACACACACACACACACACACACACACACACACACACACACACACACACACACACACACACACTGTTTGAAGTTTGGCATCGTGGTGACAGTTAAGGTGAAACCAGCAGGCCATTCCCGGCAATAATCCAAAGCTGTAGCAGCTGGAGTCTGGCAGGAGCACAGCAGCAGGCCGTCTACTTCACCGATCCCCAGGAACCTACAAGACAAACTCAGATCCTCCCAGAGAGGTGTATGGTCAGTAACTATAACAGGACATTAAGACTAGAAGTTAGACTGACAGAAAAAGAGGGAAACAGGAGCTCTGTGTGTCAGTTCCCCTCGGCAGTCTAAACCTATAGCAGCATAACTAAGAGCTGGTTCAGATCTGATCCAGCTCTAACTGTAAGCTTTATCAAAAAGGAAAGTTTTAAGTCTACTCTTAAAGGTTGAGACCGTGTCTGCTCCCCGGACCTCAACCGGTAAGTTATTCCAAAGAAGAGGATCCTGATAACTAAAGGCTCGACCTCCCATACTACTTTTAGAGACCCTAGGTACAACGAGCAGACCTGCATGTTGAGAATGCAAAGACCTAGACGGATTATACGGAAAAATTAAGTCTTTAAGATACGATGGCCCGATGCCATTAAGCACTTTGTAAGTCAAAAGAAGAATTTTAAACTCTATCCTAGATTTTATAGGTAACCAGTTTAGAGATGCTAACACTGGAGAGATGTGCTCTCTCCTCCCAGTCCAAGTCAGTACCCGAGCGGCAGCGTTCTGAACCAGCTGAAGAGTCCTAATAGACTTATTGGGACAGCCGGATAAAAGAGAGTTACAGTAGTCCAGCCTAGAAGAAACGAAAGCATGGACTAATTTCTCAGCATCGCTCTGAGACAAGATGTTATTATGAAGATGAAAAAATGCCGTCCCCGAGACCTGTTGGATGTGAGAGTTAAAGGACAGGTCCCAATTAAAAAGAACTCTCAGGTTCCTGACAGTGGTGCTGGAAGCCAAGCTGATGCCATCCGAGGTGGTGAAACACGAAACAGGGACAGGAAAAAAGACTGTGTTCAGGGTCGGAGGAGTTTTTTTTTTTTTTTTTTTTTTTGTCCCCTTGTCCTGTTCAGCGTCACGACAACAGAATTATGGTCTGGCTGCCGTATTGTGCAGAACACATTTGCTTTTCCAAAGGGAGCCGTTAATGTATAAAGCGCCCCTTGAGTGTCAAAATTGTACTCTTTATTAGTGTTTTTTTTATTATTATATATATATATATATATTTTATACATAAATACACATACATATATATATACATACACACACACAAACGTATATATGCACATATATATACATACGCATACATGTATCCATACAGTTTCCCTCCCGTATATTGCCAAGTTTGAAGATTACTGCTTAACCAGAACAAGGTGATATCAGGAAAGAAACAGTGATAAAGGGAAAGAGTGTAGAGAAGAGACTAGACAGGGGGGGGAGAGAGAGACAACAAAACAACAGTAGAGAGCAACCACAACAACTGAACAGATGCCTACAGACAGGAGAAACAAATAACCAGCTACTGAGCCTGAAAGGAGTCAGTATCCTGGGGTCTTTGAAGTCATAATCACAAGAAGAACCTGGAGAGATGAACTGGAGAAATCATGAGTAGCAGTGAGCACAACAATGACCATTGCAAAAAGGTATATATACGTAAATAGAAATATACACAGAAGCATATACTCACCTACACATATAGGGCTACAGGTGGCAGTACAGAATATTGGGTTTGATTTAGGTCAGGTGATCATGCCAAGGTGTGATCATGCAGATGTGGCCCCGCTGTTCCCAGAGGCCAAACACGCACTGAGACAGCCCTCATCCCCGGGCATCCTGCAGCAACAACAGAGCACAGGGCCCAGACAGACCACCACGGAGACAGCAGCACGCCAACCCAGGAGGAGGCAAGGAGGGGGCGTCCCGGGAAGGCTAGAGGCAGGCCCCCGACACTGCGGAGGGAGGACCCCAGGGGGCCAGGGACTGAGGTCTGCAGGCCCCGCTAGACGCAGGGCCCCGATCGAGTGCAGGGGGTAGGACCAGGGGTCACCTGTGCCCAAGGGCCACTCACCCCCGAGGAGGGGGGGTTCGGCCAGGCACCCGGGAGGACGGACCCAGCCCAGGCCACCACCTATCACGAGTCGGTGCCGGCCCCCAGCGCACCCGGCCAGACACCGGAGACCACAGAAGTCCTCTCCCCAGAAACCCAGTATCCCCCGTACACGGCCTCCTGTCCCAACCCACCCCTATCCCCCTCTCATCTTTATCACAGCTCACCAGCCCTCCACCGTGGACCCTGACACCCGCACATAAACATTCTGTCCATCCATACCCATACGTTCACACAACAGCACAACAACACCACAGCACCACAAGACGACCACACAACAATATCACAACACGGCAGCACCATATCATTACGCACTCAGAACCTCCAGCCACTCAGGTGGGAAATACCCCTCCTTTTCCTCCTCACTCACCAAAAAAAAAATAATAATCATATATATATATATATATATATATATATATATATATATATATATATATATATATATATATATATATATATATATATATAATTTTAAAAACAGGATTAAATAAATAAATAAATAAATAAGTAAATAAGTAGGTATAAAGCCATGGGCATCCTCCGGGGCGCCGCAGGACCCCTGCTGTGCCACTCGCCCAGAACCCAAGGCAGCGGATCCCCTTTTACCCCATGCCCCAGGGGCATGGTAGAAACAGGGGTGTGAGAAGAGCCCCCTACCCTACCTCCCCCGCTCTGTAGTGTGTGGATGTTTGTGATCCTAATGCAGTTAATAAGAAAAGTTAAAATTGGGGAGTGGACGGCCGTGTAGCTCATGGGGCAGTGCCCTTCAGGTGGTTAGCTCCAAGTGCCCTGCCTACCATATACCACTTGGCCCACCCCAAGGGTCTCTGTGTGTGTTGTGTAGAGTAGTTGGCATCATGTAGGGATGTCTAAGTGTAAGTAAAATTGAGGCGCAAGTCTTATCAGGGTGCAGCAGAAGTGGTCCCTAAGGACCTCTACCACCGCACCTGACGAACGTGCACCTCAAGGTCCTAAGTGTGTGGATGCTCTAGATGAGCGGGGGAGTGAGGGCTGTGGGGCAAAGTAGACAGCTGGACTTTTACTGATCCCTGTCCACTGAGCAACAACACAGCACTTGAATATCATGCTTTAAAAATTACTGCACCAATGAGAGCATGTATTCTGGTTCTGTACCGCCCACCAGGGGGGTCATCTGGATAGCTTCGTCTCGGAAATTGAGCAAAGGGTTAGTTCAGACAGGCGCAGAGTCAATCTGCTTGGCTGAGCTCTCGCTCAATTGCTTATGGGGGCGGCCTTATCGGGTGGTCTCATGTCAGCTGATGGGTCCCCCCTCCCCGCCAGATCAGCTGATCTATTTTGCACGTTATTTATACTGCTCCTGTCTACCTGAGTTTCTGGCTGCTCATCTGCACGCTGCTCATAACCCACCTCCTCCCTAGCTCCTCCTTTTGTGTTCTGACTAACAAATGTCAATGTTGTCAATGTTGTCATTTATGCTTGCTCTGTTCCAGGGGTTTTTGCTGACCGCTCTCACTCCCTCATGCTCCTCCAAGTTGGCACTTGGAAAGGCAGGGAGGAGTGCTCTCCCTGCCTCAGGCTTTCCCTGCAGGTGCAGGAAGGGGAGGGAGGTCCCAGAACAGAGCCACACCGCCAAAGTTCAACAGTTATGTAAAGCTTTTGTAATTCCATTGGTCATCATGTAGTCGAGACAATGTTACTGTCATGTTATTTTATGTATAGTTTTAATTAATCTTGATGTTTTATTCCAATGCAAGTAATTGAAATTACAAATGGTTATGTTTTTACTGAATTAATTGTAATACATTTTTGACAAAGTGACCCTGGCTGAACTCAACTTGTTACTACCTGACATCCCTGATGATGGCTCACCACTGATTGTCATGGAAGGCATGAACATTCACATTGACAAGACACAGGCAAATGATTTTCTGGCACCCCTCTCCTCTCTCTCTCTCTCTGTTTACACACACTGTAAAGCTCATGTAATGATGACAGGCCCTCATCTCTAATCTAGAACCCGCCTCCCCATCTGATTGAGGACTTTAATTCAGAGGATCATTAAAGCAGAATAAACACAGCACTGTTCAGCTTTATGAACCTTCTTTATCAGCTGCTGACCTACAAACACATCCACTGGAACTCGAGGAGGTCTGCTGGATCCTCCAACTGAAACTGCTTAAACTGGTCCTATCTGTAGTGATGGTGGACTCTGGAGCTGGACTGTCAGACAGAAAGAGGAGGTGAGAGCAGAAGATGGCCAAACATAAGTGAAAAAGCATGAGCTGATCACGGGCTTCAGGTTAAAACATGAACTAAAGGCTGAAACACAGACTGAAGGCTAAAACACAAGCTAAAGAGTAAAATACAAGCTGAAGGCTGAAGAACAAGCTAAAGAATAAAACACGAGCTAAAGAATAAAACATGAGCTAAAGGCTAAAATACCAGTTTGATGCAAATACATGAGCTAAAGGCTGAAACACGGGCTAAAGGCTAAAACAAATGAGCAAATTCTGAACTGCCATTTGGACCAAAGCCTCCAACAACAGTCAGGATCCATCCCCCCACCCGAAGGCGAAGGGAGGCTACCCTTACATCCACTGGGGTGAACTACAATGTACAAGCACAGAGCCAGGGGGCAGTGAGTATCACCACCCCTGCCTGCCGCCTCTCCCCATCGGCAACTCCAGAGTGGAAGAGAGTCAAACCCCTCTCGGGGAAGGCTGGTTCCAGAGCCCTTGATATGTGTCAAGGTGAGGCCGACTTTATCTAGCCCGAATTTCTCAACCTCACGCACCAGCTCAGGCTCCTTCCCCGCCAGAGAGGTGACATATCACGTCCCTAGAGCTAGCTTCTGCAGCCGAGGATCAGTCCACCAAGGTCTCTGCCTTCGGCTGCTGCCCAACTCACTACGCACCAAAACCCCTATGGCCCCTCCTGCTGGTGGTTAGTCCACAGGGAAGGGGTTCCCACCGTGCCTCTTTGGGCTGTGCCCCGGCGGGCCCCATGGGAGTAGGCCTGGCCACCAGGCGCTCGCAATCGAGCCCCACCCCAAGGCCTGACTTCAGGAGGGGGCCCCGATAACCTACGTCCGGGCGAGGGATACTTGGCATCATTTTTGTTTTTCATCATAAGGGGTCTTTATTTATAAAGCACTTTAAAAACAACCACAGCTGAAACAAAGTGCTGTACACAAATAGACAAAAAACACAGACAGAAACTGATTAAAAACAATGGATAAAATAAAGCAGGTATAAATACTAAAACAATTGTTTCTAAGTTTTTAAAAAACAATTTAAAACAGTACAAACAATAAGTAAAAGCAAACCATAAAACACTGAAACAAGAGCCCAGTCTCATGCAGGGTCGGAAGCCAAGCAACAAAAATGAGTTTGAAGAGGAGTTTTAAAAATGGACAGTGAGGAGCTTTGTCTGATGTAAACGGGGAGCTCGTTCCACAATTTGGGGCCCGCCACAGAAAAAGCTCTATCCCCTCTGAGCTTCCCTCTGGATCTCAGTACCTTCAGGTGCAGCAGATCAGCTGACCTGAGGCACCCAGCAGGAGTGTAGGGGTGAAGAAGCTCATAGAGGTAAGATGGGGCCAGACCATGTAAAGACTTAAAAACAAATAAAAGAATCTTAAAATGTACTCTAAAATGCACAGGCAGCCAGTGCAGGGAGGCCAGGATGGGAGTTATGTGCTCCCTCTTACGTGCTCCAGTTAAGAGGTGAGCGGCAGATTTTTGCACCAACTGGAGACGTCAGAGGGGGGACTGGCTGACACCAAAATAAAGTGGAGTGGAGCCCAGAGGCAGTAAATACAATGAAAACAGCGGGGGCCCCAAAATCGACCCTTGAGGAACCCCATAGAGCAGTGGAGCAGAGCTGGACTCTGAATCTCCAAGGCTCACACTCATCGATCTGTCTGCAAGATATGACCTCAACCACTCCAATGCAGTACCTCGAGGAATACCTAGGAGGCTGTGTAGCCAAGCCACTAAGCTATCGTGGTCCATGGTGTCAAAGGCCGAGGACAGATCCAACAGAACCAGAAGTAAGTGATCTCCAGCATCGGTTGCCAGGAGGATCTCTTTAACAGAGTTCTGGTAATTGTGCAAACAGTCTTTCAAGATCTGAAAAGACACATGCAGCTCGTCCTTTTTCCACCTTCGCTCAGCTTTGCGGCACTGTCGTCTAGCTGCGCAGGTTTCTTCATTAAACTAGAGCTCAGATTTAGTCCGGCGCTTAACAGTTTTTATTGGAGCCACAGAGTCCATTACGGCTCCACAGCAGGGGTTAAACCAGGAGGTGAGCTCCTCAGTGTTTGCAGAGGCAGGGCAGACACAGAGCTGATCAAAAGCCACAGAGAAACGACCTGCAGTAGTAGAGTTAAGAATCCGGTGTCTCTGAACGAGGGCGCCAGATTTAAAATCAAGAGAAAGCAACTTCAGACAACACAGGCTTATGATCAGCAATTGCAACATCACGTATCTCCAAGTTAGACACAGAAAAACCATGGCAGAGTACCAGGTCCAATGTATGTCCGTGCTCATGTGTGGAAGCCGACACACACTGCACCAAGTTCAAAGAGTCAATAAGACTCAAAAAGTCCTTCACCAACGGCTTGTCAAGACAGCATACATGGACATTAAAATCCCCAAGGAGAGGGACACGGTCATAGCAGGGCATAATTTCAACCAGAAAACCAGAAAAGTCACTCACAAAGTCCTTGTTGTATTTGGGGGGCAGTAAATGACAGCGCACAGCAGAGGGTTGGACCAACCCACCTCAGTTAAAGTTACTTCAAAGCTAGACAATGAGGAAGCCACTGTGCTCTACTTACATTCAAATTTTATGAAACGTTGCCGGCCCCCCACCACCACCTGATGCCCGCGGGGAGTTAAAGTAAGAGCAGTCGAGAGGGAAGAGTTCGATCAGAGTGCTGCAATCACCAGCACCAATCCAAGTCTCTGTCACGCAGAGGAATTTCAGGGCACGGGAGCTGAAGAAATCCCTCAGGATGAAAGTTTTATTCACCACAAATCTGGCGTTCACCAATCCAATCCTGTTGGAAACTGGAGCCGGGAATCCAGTGGATCAGGGAGCCAGGGGTAGCGTCCTCAGGAGTGAATGGTTTACCCCGCAATGAGACAGTCGGAGAGGGCAGAGGCGGCGAGGCTCGAGTCCTTCAACTAGCCTGTGACAGGTACCAGACAGACGCCGATGGGGTCCAGGAAGCGCCGTGGTACAGTGAAAGAAGGGAAAAGCCAAGTCCTGTCCGGGAAATGGACGAAGAGTGTGACAGCCAGAACTTCAGCTTCACTAGCCGACCACTGCGTCTGCCACGATGACGAGGACGCCTCTGCCGAGAAGGTAGGGCCGGCACCAAGAAAAGGTGAGGCAGTATCCCCGCCAGTAGTGGGGGAAAAGTATTTTGGCCGCCCCGATCATAGGCACCCTAATCCCTAACTTTTTGCTGTAGAGATAGGAGGGACTGACGATCATACACCAGCAGAGACTCGATCCATTTAGTGCCAATGATTAAAAACAACAGGAATACAAGGCATTGCAGGAGCAGTAGACGGCTTGCCCAATAAAGTCAGACTCAAATACAATTAAAGTCAGTCACATGTAATTAAACTGTTACAGATGCTCTGATTCATTGCTCCACTAAGTTTGGTTGCAGCACAGCCAGTCAGTGCAGTAAACAAGCACGTCCCAGTACGTCCCTATGATGGTGCCGTACAGCGCTGGCAACTGCCGAAAACTGTCATAAAATTGGTTGGGAAAATGTGTGGGATTAATTTAAATCCTAAAAGTTTTTAACTTTGTCGGAAACGATATCCACAGGGAGTGCTGTCACAGAGACCACCCCTCACAGCTTGGAAAGACCAGGGCAGACTCTAGACGTTTTGCAGAGCCTCGTCCAGTCCCCCAGGTGGGAGGGATCTCCAGGACGACATCCCCGTGGGACAGCTCCCAGCGTGGAGGGTCCCCATGAGGAACCACAGGAGCTAAAAATGAAAAGATTAAGACCGGCAGTAATGGTGACTGTAAAATGCACAAGACTTAAGATAATATAAATAGAAATAACAATGAATAAAATAAAGTAAAAATAATTAAAGGCATAAGAATAGTAAAATAAGAGAAACAAGAAAGCAAAAGAAATCAATTGGAAGCCATATTGAAAAGGTGAGTCTTAAGCCGCCTTTTTAAAACATCAACAGTCTCTGCAGCCCTGAGGTTCTCTGGGAGGCTGTTCCACAGATGAGAGCCATAATGGCTGAAGGCAGCCTCACTGTGGGTTTTTGTTTTAACTTGTGGTATGGTTAAAAGGCCGGTGCCAGAAGACCCCAGGGTCCGTGAGAGTTGATGTGATAAAAGTTTACGTGGTTTGAAATGTAAAAGGGTTTAAGGGTTGGGGTCGTGGTTGAAGTGGTTAAATGTGTATATAAGGGGTTAAAGGGTTGGAGGTTTTGGTTTAAACCCTGCAAGTCACTGATATGAACCATGTGAGCACAGGTCCTGTTAACGCCCCTGCCATGGCAGACAGATGCAACCCTCCTCTGACCATACCAACATGTGAACAACATTCTGTTCTCTGTCTGTAGTTGGTGTGTGTGTGTGTGTGTGTGTGTGTGTGTGTGTGTGTGTGTGTGTGTGTGTGTGTGTGTGTGTGTGTGTGTCCAGCTCATGTTTCCCTGTCTCTAAATATCCAGCTGACTGTCAGTCAGTGATGAGGGGAGCAGAGATAGACAGCAGAGGTAAAAATACACATACAGAGAGGCGGGGGGGGGGGGTTGAAGAGTGTGAGAGGGTGAGGCTGGTGTGGACAGAAGCTGATAAGGGCAGAGAGACAAACTGAGCGGAGGGATAGAGGAGGAGGAGGGTGGAAGAAGAAACAAAGTGCTGGGCCACAGGAAATAAGTTCTGCTGGTTCACACTTATCAGCTGAATGTGTGTGTGTGTGTGTGTGTGTGTGTGTGTGTGTGTGTGTGTGTGTGTGTGTGTGTGTGTGTGTGTGTGTGTGTGTGTGTGTGTGTGTGTGTGTGTGTACTGAACATTTTCTCTGCTGTGCACTCTCTGTTTCCTAGAGTGTATAAACCTCTAAAATCATGAAGCTGACATTGGTTATGGTGATGATGGTGTTAAAATAAATTCCTGGAGTGTCCACTAGAGGCTTTCTGCAGAAACAGGAGCCTGAGTGAACTCCTCTGCAGCATCCTAAACTCCAGGTTCATCACAGATCTCACTGATCACCAGGTCCTGGTTAAACCCAACCATCAGACATCTGGGCTCGTCGATCTGCAGACTAGACCAGGCTGACTAAAAAAACAACAGAGAAAAGATTCCTGCATGTTCTGATCTAAGAAAGGCTTTGATACACTGTGGCACAGCGGGTTATTTCTACAACTCTTACAGCCTGGAACAGGAGGTCAAATATATGAGCTGATCAAATCCAAACATCCTATCAACCAGTGCTCTGTCAGAGTGGGAAACAGGAGGAAGAGGAGGGAGGACCTCAGGGCTAGAGTATATGTCCTGCCCTCTTCAAAGTTTGAATCAATAAACTGTCTACTTTTGTGGAACAATCCCCAAGCCCAGGGTTAGATCTATAAAGACAAAGTCTTGATGAGGATGACCTGTTCCTTCTGTCCCCAACAGAACCTGGTCTACAGCAGAACCTGTCTCTGCTGGACGCCTACTGACAGAACTGGATTAGATACTAACCTCTCTCTCTCTCTCTCTCATATACATATATATATATATATGTGTGTGTGTGTGTGTGTGTGTGTGTGTGTGTGTGTGTGTACACTCATCAGCCACTTTATCAGGCACACCCGTCCAACTCCACATTAATGGAAATTTCTAATCAGCCAATCACATGGCAGAAACTCAATGCATTTAGGCATGTAGACACAGTCAATATGATCTGCTGCAGTTCAAACTGAGCATCAGAATGAGGAAGAAAGGTGATTTAAGGGACTTTGAACGTGGCATGGTTGTTGGTCTGAGTATTTCAGAAACTGCTAATCTACTAGGATTTTAACCCACAACCATCTCTAGGGTTTACAGAGAATGGTCCCAAACAGAGAAAATATCCAGTGAGCAGCAGTTCTGTGGGACAAAATGTCTTGTTGATGCCAGAGGTCAGAGGAGAATGGACAGACTGGTTGGAGCTGATAGAAAGGCAACAGTAACTCAAATAACCACTGGTTACAACTGAGGTCTGCAGAAGAGCATCTCTGAACACACAACACGTCCAACCTTGAGGCAGATGGGCTACAGCAGCAGAAGACCACACCGGGTGACCCTCCTGTCAGCTAAGAACAGGAAACTGAGGCTACAATTCACACAGCAACACCAAAACTGGACAATAGAAGATTGGAAAAACGTTGCCTGGTCTGATGAGTCTGGATTTCTGCTCCACATTCAGATGGTAGGGTCAGAATTTGGCCTCAACAACATGAAAGCATGGATCCATCCTGCCTTGTATCAGCGGTTCAGGCTGCTGCTGGTGTAATGGTGTGGGGGAGATTTTCTTGGCTCACTTTGGGCCCCTTAGTACCAACTGAGCATGGTTTAAAGTCCACAGCCTCCCTGAGTATTGTTGCTGACCATGTCCATCCCTTTATGAGCACAGTGTACCCATCTTCTGATGGATACTTCCAGCAGGATAACGCTCCATGTCATAAAGCTGGAATCATCTCAGACTGGTTTCTTCAACATGACAATGAGTTCCCTGTACTCAAATGTCCTCCACAGTCCCCAGATCTCAGTCCAATAGAGCACCTTTGGGATGTGGTGGAACGGGAGATTCTCATCATGGATGTTCAGACAAATCTGCAGCAACTGTGTGATGCTATCATGTCAATATGGAGCAAACTCTCTGAGGAATGTTGAATCGATGCCACCAAGGATTAAGGCAGTTCTGAGGGCAAAAGGGGGTCCAACCCGGTACTAGCAAGGTCTACCTGATAAAGAGTCTGGTGTGTGTATATATCACACACACACTCACACACACACATACACACACACACACACACACACACACACACACACACACACACACACACACACACACAAACGCACACGCACAGAGACACAGAGACACACAGACACACAGACACAGACACACACACACACACACACACACATGCACACACACAAACGCACACGCACAGAGACACAGAGACACAGAGACACAGACACAGACACAGACACACACACACACACACACACATGCACACACACAAACGCACACACACACACACACACACACACACACACATGCACACACAAACGCACACGCACAGAGACACAGAGATACATACACACACACTCACACACAAACACACACACACACACACACACACACACACACATGCACACACACAAACGCACACGCACAGAGACACAGAGACACATACACAGACACACACACACACACACACACATGCACACACACAAACGCACACGCACAGAGACACAGAGACACAGAGACACATACACAGACACACACACACACACACACACACACACACACACACACACACACACAAACACAGACATACACCACACACTGCTGGATGGACAGATGGAGAGAGGAGGAGAAACAGGAGTGATCACTCTAAAAGAAACAGCAGGGGGTCAGCTGACTGTATGCTTTCAGAGGAGCTAACAGAGGAGCTAACAGAGGAGCTAACAGATGCTAATGGGGCCTCTGCAGGGTGTCATACATGCGAAAGGACACGGGGGGGGGGGGGGGGGGCTCATGTGGAGTCTCTGCTTCAGCTCACATGTAAACACAAACAGGTGATTTACTGGGCGACCTCTGACCTCTGCTTTCACTCAGGGTCAGGCTGTCTAAAGATGGATCAGGTCTAAGGCCTCACACTGAGACCTGGAGTCAATGTACATGGAGAGGTGAAGCCGGTGTGCAGTTGACGCTCTGGAAGTCACTAAAATAGGAGGCAATAGGGAGGGAAAATCCAAGACAAAAAGTTGGGGTTTGTGCACATTTTTAATGTTTGAAAAGTGCGTTATAAATAAAATTTGATTGATTGATTGATTTGAAGGAAATATCTGTAGTAAATAACATCATATTAGAATGCATTACGGTTGAAATCCATCCAAAGAAGAATTGTATTATTATTATTTGTTGTATTTACAGAGCACCAAGGTCAAATCTGAACAGCTTCATCACATATGCTGGAGATCTTTTGGGCAGAAATAAGGTTTAATCTGTGGTATTACTAACATTGACTTACTAAACCAAAATATACACGAGCTACAAGGAGAAACCAGGTGCAGCAGTTCCATGAACATATTTAAGAAAAAGAAAATGTCAAAATGACCTTTAACGGATATGAAAATGATAACAGCTAAGTGTGTATCATCTAACAATTGTGAAGATTGAAGAATGCTGAAACGTAAATATGTGGGTTTGTTTTGGTCTGTAAGGCAGCAGGAAGGACAAAATGTTCCAAAACAATGATAGAGAATGAAGTGATGTTGTAAAAAATGTGATGGACATTGACGATCAAATATGGACACGACAAGACAATCAATAATTATGTCATACATCTATAAATGGAATCAAATTCATAATAATCTGATGATATGTAAAAAAAGAGGAGACTAAATATTGAGGAAATGGGGGACGGAACTAGATAAGCTCTGCTTCTCCCGTCTTCCCTTTCGGACATGTACAATGTGATCATCTATTGACAATGTGTGATATTCCATTAGTGTGCTGACATGACCGAAATAAATCAAATCAAATCAAATCAAATCAAATCAAATCAAATCAAATCAAATCACATCAAAATTAAATCACATCACATCAAATCAAATCAAATCAAATCAAATATAAAATCAAATCAAATCAAATCAAAATTAAATCACATCAAATCAAATCAAATCAAATCAAATCAAATCAAATCAAATCAAATCAAAATTAAATCACATCAAATCAAATCAAATATCAAATCAAATAAAATAAAATAAAATAAAATAAAATATTAGATCAAATCAAATATCAAATCAAATAAAATAAAATAAAATAAAATAAAATATTAGATCAAATCAAATATTAGATCAAATCAAATCAAATATCAAATCAAATCAAATATCAAATCAAATCAAATATCAGATCAAATCAAATCAAATCAAATCAAATCAAATCAAATCAAATCAAATCAAATCAAATCAAATCAAATATCAAATCATATCAAATCAAATCAAATATCAAATAAAATATCAAATCAAATCAAATCAAATATCAAATCAAATCAAATCAAATCAAATATCAAATCAAATCACATCAAATCAAATCAAATCAAATCAAATCACATCACATCAAATCAAATCAAATATCAAATCAAATCACATCAAATCAAATCAAATCACATCAAATCAAATCACATCAAATCTAATCACATCAAATATCAAATCAAATCACATCAAATCAAATCACATCAAATCAAATCAAATATCAAATCAAATCAAATCACATATCAAATCAAATCACATCAAATCAAATCAAATCACATCAAATCAAATCAAATCAAATCAAATCACATCAAATCAAATCAAATCACATCAAATCAAATCACATCAAATCAAATCACATCAAATCTAATCACATCAAATATCAAATCAAATCACATCAAATCAAATCAAATCAAACCAAATCAAATATCAAATCAAATCAAATCAAATCAAATCAAATCAAATATCAAATCAAATCACATCAAATCAAATCAAATCACATCAAATCAAATCAAATCAAATCACATCAAATCAAATCACATCAAATATCAAATCAAATCAAATCAAATCAAATCAAATCAAACCAAATCAAATATCAAATCAAATCAAATCAAATCAAATCAAATCAAATCAAACCAAATCAAATATCAAATCAAATCAAATTTAATATCCAATTAAATCAAATCAAATATCAAATCAAACCAAATCAAATATCAAATCAAATCAAATCAAATCAAATATCAAATCAAATCAAATCAAATCAAATCAAATCAAATCAAATCAAATCAAATCAAGTATCAAATCAAATCAAATCAAATCAAATCTCTAGATCCATCAAGGACCATCCTTGAAGAGAGGCTCAGCTCAGACAGGTTCAAGTCCCCTCACCTGTGTGTGTGGATGTTTCATGGGGCTGACACACTGCACAGGTAAACACTGTCACCATGTTATCTGTGTGTGAGGCCCCATACTTCATCAGGCTGGTTTCTGACCCCCCTCCCCTTCACACAGTGATATGCTGAGAGGGGCAAGCATGGACAAGACCACTTGGAGAGACTCAGGGGCCGTTCACACGGCAACAGTTTTAGGGTGAAACGCTAAAGTTATGTTGCGTTTCAGCCTCGTGTTAACACGGGAATGGCGTTTCAGCCGACCTATAGCGCAAACTTTTGAAAACGGCCACCAGAGTGGGATTTTTCTGAAAGGCTGCCGACACAGTTGCCGAGTCAACAGTAAGCTGGCGTTTTCAGTGGAAACGCTGACGTCACACTCTGCCTCACGCGAGCGCCTACAACAGGACAACAGTACCGTTGTTATGACCGCCACGAACTACCATGTTGTGCTTGTGCTGCTCTATTTACCGTATCTGCTGACTGTCTTTAACAAAATGAGCATCTGTTGTTCCACTTTTGCTCTTAGTATTCCCCAATACACCAGATGATCGATTAACTCTACTTCAGTGGAGATCTACCAAAAGCTGCTTCTGGATAAGACAGCACCACCTGCAGGCCTGGTATGCTTACTACAGGGTTTTCAGTCCCTCAACGTTTCCGTGTAAATGCAGACTTTTTTCACTGCGTTTTCACTGAGTTTAAGCGTTTTCAGATGAAACGTTGCCGTGGGGCTTCAGGAAGAGCTGCTGAGAGTTTCTACAGCATCTCAGAAATATGTGTGTGTGGGTTTGATAACTCTCCTGTGGGAGCATGAAGAACAGAGTGCAGCTGATATCAGCAGCTGATGAATGTGGACTAACGTGACGTCACTTTGAGTTTGGAGACATCTGTCTGAACTCCTGCTGACTGATAGTCTGATCCTAATGGTCTGATCCTTGTCGTGTGATCCAATAGTGTGATCCTGATGGTCCAACGGTCTGAAAGGTTTTTTCTCCTTTCTGAGGATTGAACCTGCTCCTCTCTGAAACCATCTCTGCAGCTTCGTTCAGTCAGACTCACCTGTTCAGACACGTCCACCCTCAGGGCTCACACACAGCTGTGCTCACTCTGTGTGTGTGTGTGTGTGTGCGTGTGTGTGTGTGTGTGTGTGTGTGTGTGTGTGTGTGTGTGTGTGTGTGTGTGTGTGTGTGTGTGTGTGTGTGTGTGTGTGTGTGTGTGTGTGTGTGTAGGGGGGTTGTGTCCAAGCTGATCGGTATGTGAGGAATGTTTTCATGGATCCAGTTCAGCTCATGAGGTTTTCAGAGGCAGAGGTGTACGAAGCTGCTGAGGCTCTGCAGAGGAGGATCAGATAGACTCCGACACATTTAGAGGGAAGACCACACACCCTGGACTGCAAACACACACACTAACACAGACAGGCACACACTCACACACACTCACACACATTCACACACACACACACACACACACACACACACACACACACACACACACACACACACACACACACACACACAGCTTTGAGGGTGTGCTGCAGACACAGTCTGAGGTCAGGATCTGGAGCTAACAGCCCCTCAGAGCGTCTATGAGCGCTCACACTCCAGCCTATCAGAGATCAGAACAGTCCACCTCTAGATGAGCGGAGCTCACATCGGTCCTTACAGTCTGTCAACATGACTCTGACCCCACTGCTGTCCTCAGAGCCAGGAGTTCATCAGTCTGCGGAAGTCTGAGAATCAACCAGCTGACACTCCACACCCCACAGAGACTCTGCTCCTTCATGTTTCTATCTGAAGCAGCTGATGGCAGCCTGCTCACTCACAGTCGGGTGAACCAGAGCAAAGTGCTCAGAGCTGCAGGACTCTGAGGACCATCAGAGCAGAAAGAGGGACGATGAGGAGCACTTCATGGAGCGGATCATTAAAAAGCAGCGTCTGATAAACCTGAGCTCCAGTCTGAACCCTCTCCCTCCTCTGTCTGAAGGCTGTCTTGTGCTTTTCACGCCATTGTGCCGTTCAGAAATAAGAAGCACAAGATCCGCGCAGGGATGCATGAAGCTTGTACGCTTTTTAACACCCAGCGCAGCATCTGTTGATGTCAATTCCCAAACTGCAGGGGGCGGTGTATCACAAACGTGCGTCTACCAGAGTTCCAAACGAGAGTCAAAGAAGTTTGGCTTGGTTTACAACACATTAACATATCTGTCCTGGAGATTTTTCCAGGCTCTTTTAACTGGTTTCTCTTCTCTGCCGAGAGTGGCTGCAATTTCACGCCGTGAATTATTGACCACTTGGTTATCACGGTGATCTCTGCGTGAAGTGTCATACAGATGCCTGTATATCTATACTTCAATTACTAGGAGATCCCGTTCTTCTACCATCCCACCTGCTCGTCTCCGTCCGTCAGGTTAGAAATTTTCCAGCTGCACCAGCTGCAGGGGACGTAGATGTGAAAATGACGTCATTCATCCACATATAGCTGAGCTAACCTCACAGATGCATCAAGCTTAAATCAGCCTTGAGGGTCTCTGTGTCTGATTCTCTGAGCTCGGCAGGTGATGTCCGATCTGTGTTCGATTAGCAGGTCTGTCAGCTCAGATGGTCCCCTCATGTGTCGGTTTGAGTTCAGGTGAAAGTGTCACAGTTGCAGGCCGACTGTTGGAGCTCTTATTTGTCCTCATATTCAGACTCTTTAGTTCCACAGGAGAGGGAACTTTCCACTCACTTCCATTCTCACTTCCATTCTCACTTCCATTCTCCAGCCCCACCCCCCCCCCCCCCCCCCCCCCCCCCTGGCTCTCTGCAGCTCTTTGACTCAAAGGAAAAAAGTTTGAGGACAAACCCTGTGTCTGATTGGTGCCAAGGCCAGGCCTGACCTGGGGGCGGGCTACAGTTGATTGGAAAGAGAAAGAAAGAGGGAGGTATGAGTCTGACTGAAGGATTGTAAAGGGGAAAAAGGAGGAGGCAAGTAAGAAGATGTTTTGCAGTGATAATGGTGGTGTGTGATACTTGAAAACAACAGGCTTTTATTATGAAAGAGAAGGAGGCCCTTCCTGTCCATGCATAATGGAATAAAGTCCTTCTCTGATGGATCCTTCCTGCTCAGACCCCACCTGGTCTCTGACCACATACTCCCTCATCAGCTCTGATGACCTGCTAACTGATCACAAAGGTCTCCTTCTCTTTCATAATAAAAGCCTGTTGTTTTCAAGTATCACACACCACCATTATCACTGCAAAACATCTTCTTAAGGTGATCACCTGCTAACTGATCACCTGCACTCCGATCACCTGCTAACTGATCACCTGTTTACTGATCACCTGCTAACTGATCACCTGCTAACTGAGTACCTGCTAACTGATTACCTGCTAACTAATCACCTGTTTACTAATCACCTGCTAACTGATCACCTGCTAACTGATTACCTGCTAACTGAGTACCTGCTAACTGATAACCTGCTAACTAATCACCTGTTTACTAATCACCTGCTAACTGATTACCTGATTTATGATCACCTGCTTACTGATCACCTGCTAACTGAGTACCTGCTAACTGATCACCTGCTCTCTGATCACCTGCTAACTGATAACCTGCTCTCTAATCACCAGCTAACTATTAACCTGCTAACTGATCACCTACGCTCTGACCACCTGCTAACTGATAACCTGTTTACTGATCACCTGCTTACTGGTCACCAGCTAAGTGATGACCTGCTAACTGATGACCTGCTAACTGATCACCTGTTTACTGATCACCTGCTTACTGATCACCTACTCTCTAATCACCTGCTAACTATTAACCTGCTAACTGATCACCTACTCTCTGACCACCTGCTAACTGATCACCTACTCTCTGACCACCTGCTAACTGATCACCTACTCTCTGACCACCTGCTAACTGATAACCTGTTTACTGATCACCTGCTTACTGATCACCTGCTCTCTGATCACCTGCTTACTGGTCACCAGCTAACTGATGACCTGCTAACTGATCACCTGTTTACTGATCACCTGCTCTCTGAGGGAGGTTCCTGTTTTGTCTCAGTTTTTTGAAATTTTCTCTGCTTGTCTGCTTGTCGGTTAAATGTCTTGATATAGTTTGTTTCCTTGAAATCCTGAAACACATCCTGACCAAACAGGCCCATCAGTCCTACTTCCAAAGCTTAAGCATGTTTATCTCCTAGGTTTTTTAGAGCACACGAAATCAAGCAGCTCATAATTAAAGAGCGAGTGGGCAGATGGGTATGTGGTGTTGAGGAGGAGGAGGGGGAGGAGGAGAAGGAGGAGGAGGAGGAAGTAGAGGAACGTAATGACCACTGATGTTGTTGCTTACACTACTCCTAAAAAGGTCAGCGGCTATTTCCATCTGGGCTGCTGCTGCTATGCTAATGTCTCCTCCCTGCCGAGTCTTCACGATGCAAATGGAGCAGCAGCATCTGTTCACACTAAAGTAAGGGCGACTAATGAGACCAGGAGCTGATCAGCTCACTAACAGGGCCAAGAGTCTGAGCGCCGTCCAGCAAAAGATGGACTTTAAGCCTTTAACTCTACAGTAGACACAAACACAAGCTCTGGAACAGCTGACCTTTGACCCCTGCACCCACAGAACACAGCTCCCTGAAGTAAAACAACGCCTGTTATCTGCCACTGTCACTGTGAGTGTATGTGTGTGTGTGTGTGGTGTGTGTGTGTGTGTGTGTGTGTGTGTGTGTGTATGTATGTGTGTGTGTGTGTGTGTGTGTGTGTGTGTGTGTGTGTGTGTGTGTGTATATGTGTGTGTGTGTGTGTGTGTGTGTGTGTGTGTGTGTGTGTGTGTGTGTGTGTGTGTGTGTCAGTGAGTGTGTATGTGTTTGTGTGTGTGTGTGTGTGTGAGTGTGTGTTCCTCCTTTAGTCCTCTCTCAGGCCCCGTTTACATGACGCCGAAAACGGTCGATTCCGCAAACATTTCGTTGCGTTTTGGCCTTCCGTTTAGACGAGACCACGTTGCGTTTTCAGTGAAAACGCAAACTTTTGAAAACGCTCCCCAGAGTGGAAAGATCTGAATCCGCTCCTCCATCCAGCTTCGTGTAAACACAGAGCAGAGCGTCTCAGGGTGAAACGCTGACGTCACCGCATGCGCACTCGCAGTTTCAGGTGAAGGCTCCGCGCTCAGCCGCATTTCCAGTTGAGCCAGTAGGTGGCGGTAATGCGCGTCATAGTTGGATTGCCGACCGTCTAACAACAAAATGGCAGAAAAAGAAAGAACAGAAGAGGAGACTTCTCCTCCTGGAGTCGTATGAACGCGGATCGTTTTCACGCCGTCTTCATGTAAACGCGGGTGGCTTTTGAAAACGCAAAGGAAGAATCGTTACGGGAGTCTCCGTGTAAACGGGGCCTCAGACACACACTCCCTCATTCTGCTCCATGTCAGACCTGTGGCTCCCTGCTGAGTCTGGATCAGTGACAGAGTCTAACCAGTCCTGGCCCAGTTGTCACAGTGTAGACCTGACCAGCCTCAGACGGCTTCTTTCTCTCATCAAACCTGTGAGTGTTTCCTGGTTTAAAGCCAGAGAAACCTCAGGGTCCTCTGAGCTTCTGACCCCAGACGGCTTTAGCAGCTCACACAGAGACCCAAACTCAGGTTCTGCTGAGTCTGGTTCTACCGCACCTATGTCCACAAACTCTGCACGAGTTTAACAGAAGTGGATGTATCCTGACTTCCTTGGTCATTTTTCTTTGTCAGTCGTGTTCCCTGTTTTAGTTCATAGTTCTTGTTCCTTGTGGTTCTGGTTCTGTCAGGTGCGGGCCTGTTTATTCTGTTTATTCTCAGTGTTTCTGTGTTCTGGCCCGATCTTGTCTCGGTCTTTGATATTCTCGTGTTTGGTGTCTCCTCCTGGCCTTGTGTTTCCCTCCTGTTTGACGCCCCTCGTGTGTTTCACCTGCGTTGTTTCACACCTGTGTTGATTGGCCCTTCGGCCATGCACTCTCTAGCTGTGTCCAATTCAGGGTCTGCAGCCCACAAATGCTGCAGCCCAGTGGCATCATTAGGCCTAATTTGAGGGGCTGAAGCCCCTCTAAAATATCATCAAGCCCCCCTAAATGATGTGAGGTAATACGACCTACACCCACTGTGGTTTTTGGGGGAGTTGTGAAATTGTAGACGAGTCGAGTCTTTTGAACAGCTTTTTCAAATGAACAGTGAGAACCGATTAACAGTTATGAGTGAGCTGTTGGTTCTGAAATGTGCAGGCATTTAGTATCCAGTAATGGCTTGGAAACAAAGGGCTGACACAGAACGATTCTTTTTGTTCACTGGAAAGCGTTGTTTAAAAGAGTTGACTCGGCACAAGGAAAACGAAAGTTACAAAACAAAGCCTCTGTTTAGTAGTGAAAGAAGATACTGCTTTGTTTGTAGAAGCTAGCTTAACTAATGAGGTACAAGAAGTCTTCAAGGCATCAACAAACAATGGACATCAGGAAGTTTTTCCAAAAAGTAAGTATTTATCACTGATGGTAGTTAACAATTAACTCCAATCCCGCTAACAGTAGTTTATGATTATCGATTTTTATTATAATTATCATATTATTATGATGAATATAATGATAATGATATAACAATAGTCACTCCGCAGTCCCTATTGATCTGTAGGAGTCAGGGCAGAGGAGCACAGGGAATGAGAGGGGACAGACCTCCACTGGAAAGGTGAGTCTAAAGATAGAGTCATTTGTTATCAATCAATAAAACTTTATTTGTAAAGCCCTTTTCATACAGCGTTTCATACAAAGTAGAAAATAACATACAATAAGAAATAATAGACCTACCACCCTCACAACCCACAATGAACACACACACACACACACACACACACACACACACACACACACACACACACACACACACACACACACACACAAAGACATAAAAAAAGGGAATTCTGACAGAAAACAGTATTGGAGGATTGAAAAAACGCTATCTTGATTAAAAATGAGAAAACCAAGGAGCTGATGATGAATCAAGATGATTGTAAAGTCATGATAAGAAATTAGGTAAAAAATACTGTAGGACACTGAAAATAAATAAAATAAAAATGAATAAGTAATATGGTAAAAATGAGATAGCCTAACTCGGTGGGTAATAATAACAGCTAAAGCAGAGCAGGTCATAAAATTAGAAGTGATAGATCTGGTCTAAAAAGGAGAAATAAAACAGGTTAAGAGGATTTAAATAAATAAAATAATAACAACAAATCATTCTAAATACAATCAGCTGAAAGCCAGACTAAAAAGGTAGGTCTTGAGTTTACTTTAAAAATATGAACAGTAGGAGCTACCCTCAGGTTTAAAAGGATAAGTTTGGTTTATACAGCTTTTACATTGTTTATAGCATGAAGTAGAACAAAATACTCACCCAGAAGGTTTATCTGATCCAAGCAGTGTTTAGGGAGATATTTAGATCCAAAATCGTGCAGTGGACGTCCGTATAATGGGATCCATCGGGGCATAGACAGCGCCGCTCCTAAAACTGCATTAATCGTCCAAAAACTCGTGTTTTTCACCAATATTCCATCATGGTCCACTCCAAGTTAGTGCTCTGTTGCAGTCTGTGTCACTCCAGACAGCGCTGTTTGGCTGTACTGACCTCTGAACTGACGAAGACTTTGTTTACGCTTGGAAAGAAAAGAAAGGAGTCAGTTCTCCAGAAAGTACTGCACATGCGCAGTACTCAAATGCCCCTCCGGGCATGCGCAGTACTCTCACACAGACAGCAGCAGAGGACTAACTCGGAGCCGACCATGATGGAATATTGGTGAAAAACACAAGTTTTTGGACGATTAATGCAGTTTTAGGAGCGGCGCTGTCTATGCCCCGATGGATCCCATTATACGGACGTCCGCTGCACGATTTTGGATCTAAATATCTCCCGAAGCACTGCTTGGATCAGAAAAACCTTCTGGGTCAGTATTTTGTTCTACTTCATTCTATAAACAATGTAAAAGCTGTATAAACCGAAGTTATCCTTTAAAGTAGGCTGTTCCACAGACAGGGTCCATAATAATAAAAAAGAGGCTTCCCCATATGCTTTAGTTTTAACTTAAGATACCATTAAAGACGACTACCTGATGACCTGAGAGCCCTACTTGGCTCAAACGATAAAAGCAAATCTGATAAATATTAAGGAGCAAGACCTTTAAGAGATTTTTAGACCAATAAAAGAACCTTTAATTCTATTCTAAATCTTTTCTAGTTACTTATGTGCCAAAATTTGATCAATCTGACATCACAATAATATAATAATATTATTGTGTTGTCTTCAAAAGTCATGGCATTAGCCTCTATGTTCAGCAGTTATTGACTCTATTTGTTGTGTTTTATTTTATCTTGAATGGCCAGGCAGGGGGGCATGCTGAAGGAGAAAAGGATCAACAGGCAAAGCCAAGTCAGGAAGAGGAAAAGGGACCCAAGATGGATCAGGAGACAGAGAAAGATCGAGTTATTACAGAGACAGAAGGAGAGCAAACAGACCAAGAGAAGGAAAATGATACAGCAGCTGCAGCAACCAAGCTCATTACAGGGTTTGATTTAGGTGACAAAGATACAGGGCCCCGACAGGTGAAGCTAAGGAGCTACCCACAAGATAGTTTTGGTGCACTAAAGTGAGCATTTCACCACAGCTGGTTTGAAAAACACAACTGGTTAGAGTATTCTGTTAATCAAAATACGGCCCTCTGCTTCCCATGTAGAGTTTTTGGCAAGAACATCAAACATGATAGTTTGGTCAGTAGTGGTTGCAGGAACTGGAGGACAGCTTTAATAATCTTTGGCAAGCATGAAATGGCACAAACACATAAGGACACTGTTGTTGCATGGAAAAGCTACCAGGCAACTACTAAACAGGGAAGTGTTGCACAGATGATAGCATCTGCAGATGTGAGTGAGATAGTGGAGAGAAGAGAGTATCTCAGGCGAGCTGTTGAAGTCACTCTATGTTAGGGAGCCATGGACTCCCTTTCCATGGCCATGATTTGTTTTCTTTGCTAGGTGCCTGTTAGCTATGGCTGCCTCCTGCTGCAGCAGCTCTCTCTTCTTTGTCAGTTTCTTGTAACTTTTTTGTCTCTTTTTCGTCATCTTTGTATTTGGAGTGGATCATCACTTTGTGTGGTTCATTGTTGGTCATGGACACCAAACTTTTTGTGGCTTCAGTGATATTTTTTACTACTTTTCTCCTTTGTTTGTCTGGAGATCCTACATGTAACCATGGCTGCATTGTTTACATGTGAACTCAGCTGTTAGCAGCCTGTAGCATGTCAATGCTAACTAGTGTAGGGCTTGATGATTTCCCTCGAGGTGAGGAGGAGGAGGTGAGGACGATGTGCTGGTTCTCGGGTGTGAGCTGGGAGGTGACGACATGGACCTGTTCTTCCATCCATCGTTGTTGGGAACGTGGGATCTATCTCTGGTGGGATGGACGAGCTAGCCTAGCAGCAGAGGGGCTGCCAGAGGGCAGAGTGGCATCGTGCTGTTCACAGACGTGGCTGACGGAGCTGACATCGGACGCCGGCGCCACATTGGAGGAGCTTCACCTGCTGTGGGTAGACAGGATCCAGGAGACAGAGACTGAACAGACTGCTGGGGAGGCTCAGTCCTGGACCCTGTGGAGGTGGAGACTGGCTGGACTGGAGAGTGGTGGACGGGCTGTCGTCATCTATTTTCTTGTGGACATTTTTGCACTTTCTATACTCTTTCTTACTTTTGTTTTCTTGATAGCTGCTGTGACTTCAATTACATTGTACTTGTTACAATGACAATAAAGTTCTATATTATTCTCTTTGTTGATGAAGGTAGAGACAGCACAGGCAGAGGGAATTTTCTTGCCTGCATGGAGCTTTTGAAAGAATTTGATCCGTTTCTCCAACATGTAGCACAGGTAGGTGGATCAAACTGCCTGGCATTGCTGCCTGACGCACCTCTGACGGTGCCTTCACTCCAGCTGCAGGGTCATCAGCCGGGAGACACCCTTCACTGATGTTTCGCTCCATTATTCCCGGAACATCTCTGGGTGGTGGAGCAGCAGTAGGGACGTCTCCCTACTGCTCCCTGCAGCTGGTTTTAAGAACCTTGCCTCCCCCACAACTTGTCCTTCCTGCGAAGCCAGAGCCAGAAGCTCCCTTGTTCAGCCCCCTCCGCAATGTCTCTGTTGGCCCTTTTCAGCTTGGCTCCTCTGATGCCCAGGGTTTTTGAGAGGCACCGGGCTGATGTTCCTGTGTAGCCAGGGCACCCCACCTCAACAGGAAATGTAAAAGCCCTCCATCCACTTTATACACAGGTGGCTGCCAGCCAGTGGCGGACTGGGACTGAAAAACAGCCCTGGACTTTAATGCGTCCTCACCGGCCGTTCATGCACTGACACAACACCCTGCATGAGTTGAAGAGCAGAAGCACCACCCTGGGGTTCAGCTGCATGGTATTAATATGAAATTGTATTTCAGTAAAGACAGTGCGTGTCTTGTGTGTGAACTGTGAATTAATGTGTCCGTCGTGGTATGGCTGCGTCCCAGTTCAGGCAGGAGGCATATACTCAACAATTCTATATTTGCCAGATGCTGGAGCAGTGATGTGTTAATTTAACAAAAAGTAGATGGAGTGAGACAGGAAGTTGTGCACTGACACCATCCAAAAATGTGTCTTTTTAAAATAATCATATTCTACATATTAAAGAAGGTAAAGATATTTATCAACAATTAGGTAGAGCTACGCTTTAAAACCTGACAACAAGCTAACTTTGTCAGTTTGTCGCATAGTTTAGTAGCTGCTATATTTCTCTCTACTCACAGCCCGGTGCTCTGAGACGTGTCTGTAACTTGTAACGTTAGTGAATCCTGGTTCTGTCCTACCAGAGCTCATCTACCAACTCCAGCCTCACCAAGCAAAGCTAACGTAACCTGGCTCTTCATTTTATTGATAGACTCAAGTTTAAACAGACCACTGCAGAATAACTGCTGACTGTGGGTTGGAATGAACATTAGCACAAAGTTTAGCCAGTGTTTGAGCTGACACTCTTTCTCTCTCCTGTTTATCTTTCTTCTGCTTTTCTGTCCTTTTTCTGTCTGATAGTTAGGTTCCAGTGTCAAAGGTCAAAGGTTTCTTTATTTATACCTAAATAAGTACATTTGGTTTGCAGGCAGAAACTTAGTAGTCCAGACAAGACACACAGATAAACAACAATACAACAATCAAATACAATATGTCCACCATCACTACAAAACAAATCACAGAAATTGTTTTCAGCAGAGGAAAAAATAGATCAGCTGGCGTGGTGTTGTCATAAAGACTTCGGCATTCTGTAAATCAATCCAGTCCTGTCCGACCAAATGGGGAAGCTGAGAAATAGCATTTGGTAATAAGCTGTGTTGATGCTAATAGTCTCATTTTAAGTTATGTATTACAATCAGGCATAGAACAGAAACTATTTCGAGGTTATTTGTAAATTCCTCACAGTCCCTCTAATTTTTTTCTTTTGTTTCAATGATAGTTATTATTATTATTGTTGTGTTTATTATTATTATTATTATTATTATTATTATTATTAGTAGTAGTAGTAGTAGTAGTAGTAGTATTGTCATTTATTTAATTAATTAATTATTTATGTAATTAGTTAAAGCTGTATCCTTTCAATCCTGTATTTTCAATACATACATAGCGAGTGCCCAAGTCGGGGCACCCCATTCTACAATATCTGGACACACCCCTGCACGTCAGCGCAAATCTGCAAATCTGCAAATCTGCAGGTACGTTATGTTGTTTCGCTCATCAAAAGATAGATTTATGCTGAACAGAGGGTTCAACTCGTGGATTAGAGGGAGTTACAACGCAAAATGGGACTTTACTTTCCCCAGGTAAGAGTCAAACAACTCCCCAAGCATCCACAGCGTCTCTGTCTCTCTCTCTCTCCAGTTAAATTGATGTGGATCGCCCATGTGCGTCTAGTCTGCTTCTCCGCAGTCACAAACGGGATGAGCGCAGACGTTTGTCACAAAATACTCAAAGGGCGCGTAAAATAATAAAAGGCAACTTCAATACCCTCCTCCCATGGGATGGTTAACTCCACCATGATGACTTTCTTGGTGAGGGAGGACCAGATGATGATGTCAGGTGGAAGTGAGGTTGTGGTGACCTCCCGAGGGGAACCTGAGCAGCTGGTTGAGGTCAGCCATCATGTTCCACTCGGTTCCGGGAGTCATGAGGGACCACACCCTAGAGGTGTTGGACAGGCCCTGGTCCCCTTGCCTCACGAAGTGAATGCATCTCTCTGATGGTACCGAGTTGGACTTATTCACCTCAAGCCTGCGGGTTTCCAGGATGTCTGCGATCTTGCGCAGGACTTGGTCGTGACACCATCTGTACCTGCCCTGCGCTAATGCTGACTTGCAACTGGAGAGGATGTGCTGCAGACTTGGGCTCTGGGAGCCTCATAGCTGGCAGTTTTCCTCTGTGCCATACCAGAGGTTGATGTTCTGGGGGCTTGGAAGGGTGTCATATGTTGCTCTTATAATGAAGCACAACCCCCCATCAAATGCTCGTTATATCTCACCAACATCCCAGAATGAGATGACTGACTGTTGTGCCCAGGAAGTTACCAGTGTCATTGTTTCTGAAATGACAACTTTCAAAAACGCGCCGAGCATGCCAGTTGCAATCAACCAGTGCAGTTCTTGAGACAATGTCTGCCATTTTGGAGGGCCTTTCTGTCATTGGATATCCCATAGCTATTGGTCGAAGAGCAAAGCTCCTTAAGTTCTCAACAGTCTGCTATTGCACTGCTAATGTTCCAGTCACTTCTCTATGTAACAGAAGGACTCCACAAGCTCCTTCAGAAAAAGCGGTTAGATCTGGCAGAAGCTTAGAACTTCAAACAAGCAGTGTGTGACACACTTAGGGGGAAACGTACAGATGCATATGCCACAGAGCTGTATGAAAGAACCAAAGCCCACTGCCACACCCGCAGTATCCCTGAACCAGGTACCAAGACAAAAAATAAGCAGAGAAAAATGGAGTCTGTGCCTGTCGTGTTTGGAGGCTGAGGAAAACCAAACCGAGAAGGAGGAGCACAGGACAGACTGAATGATGGAGGTGTAGAAGATGATGAGCAGGTCCTGGGGCAGGTTGAACTTCCTGAGCTGTCTGAGGAAAAACAACCTCTGCTGTGCCTTCTTCCTGATGGAGTCTATGTGGGAGGTCTGCTTCAGATCCCGGGAGATGGTGGATCCCAGGAACCGGAAGGAGTCCACAGTAGACACAGTGTTGTTCAGAATGGTGAGGGGGGGGCGGAGGAGGGGGGTTTCTCCTAAAGTCCACTGTCATCTCCACAGTCTTGAGCGGGTTCAGCTCCAGGTGGTTCTGACCACACCAGAGGACCAGCTGTTCCACCTCCTGTCTGTAAGCGGCCTCGTCACCATCCTGGATGAGACCGATGATGGTGGTGTCGTCCGCAAACTTCAGGAGTTTCACAGAGGGGTCTCCTGAGGTGCAGTCATTAGTGTAGAGGGAGAAGAGCAGTGGGGAGAGCACACACCCCTGGGGGGCGCCGGTGTTGACTGTCCGTGTGCTGGATGTGATGGACCCCAGCCTCACCTGCTGGGTCCTGTCAGTCAGGAAGCTGGAGATCCACTGACAGGTGGGGTCTGGCACAGACAGGTGGGAGAGCTTGTGGTGGAGGATGTCAGGGATGATGGTGTTGAACGCCGAGCTGAAGTCCACAAACAGGATCCTCACGTACGTCCCTGCAGAGTCCAGGTGCTGTAGGATGTAATGCAGTCCCATGTTGACTGCATCCTCAGCTGACCTGTTTGCCCGGTAGCCAAACTGCAGGGGGTCCAGCAGGGGTCCTGTGATGTCCTTCAGGTAACTCAGCACCACCACTTTCCTGTTTCTGGTGAAGAATGAAACAGACTTCTGCCGGCCAGCGAGGTTTTATTTTCTTTGCAAAGAAAAGGTCAAGCACGCCAGCGGTCTGAATGAAGAAAAGACCTCGAACATAGTTTGAGTAAAACATTTATGCTTGAGGAAACGCCCCCTAAGGTACTCTTCAGGCCCCTCTGTCTGCTGCAGGAATTCCATTGAGACAGAGCCCTGAAGCTGGGCAGAGGGTGTGAGAGGTCTAGACACAAGACAAAAGAGTCTGAAAGCTTATTGAGGAATCAGGAGATGGGGCATCTCAAGCAGTGAAAACAAAGACAATAAAATCACAATTTCAGCACTCACGCGCAATGGATCTTGGGGTATGTGAGGCTATGGAGGATTCAACGAATCTGTCCTTCGTGGCACCCTGAAAGGTGGCTGGATTTGTCGGCCACATCTTGAAGGAGCCTTTGACATGGGACAGCCTTCGGTGCACTGCTGTGACCTCATCGGTTCTCAAATTCAGCCTTCGCAGGCGGCAGCCCCTGAATTGGGACACAGTCTCTGTGTTTGTTGAGTCCTCTGTCCCAAGTCCTCAGTGTTTCCCCATGTGACTGCTTCCTGGAGTTTGAACAACTGTAAGTTCTGCCATTTTTTTTTATTTGTTATTTTTTGAGTGATCTGTGTTTGGGTCCTGAACTTCATATGTTTCCTGCCACCATCCTTGACAGCAAACAGCCTGGGTAGATGTTCAAAGTTGTTACAGATGTTACCTCAGCTCCTGCTGATCATCCATGGTAATAATCAGGTGACTGTAAGATTAACGCTGGTGCCAGAAACTCACAAACAAAATACAAACTACACATATGCCATAAGGCTTTATCTAGAGTGTGTGTCTGTCAGAGAGTGTGTGAGTGCTGGTGTGTGACTCAGTCTGTGGATGATTAATGTGGGTTAAATCCATCCTTGTGTCCATTTCTCCTCAGCACACATCCATCCCTCTGACTCACTGCTGAGGATCACACACACACACACACACACACACGCTACACTCAGACTCTGGTGATATTGGGCCTGTTGACGTAGCTGCCCTGCATTCCTCTCTAAGAATAGAGGAGCAGTGAAACACCTCCATGTGTTAAAAATAGAGAAGCAGAGACACTCCTCCATCTGCCCTCTGCGCGCGCACACACACACACACACACACACACACACACACACACACACACACACACACACACACACACACACACACACACGCTAATACACACTTCCCCAAAACCAAATTTATGAAATTTATGAACCATCACAAAGATCAGACTCACTGCTCTCTGCACAAAAACACACACTGCACCCACCCGTGTGTGTGTGTGTGTGTGTGTGTGTGTGTGTGTGTGTGGGGGGGGGGGGGGGGTTAAGGTATGTAGGTCTGAGAAGAAAAGGCTGATAGATAACAAACAGACTGAACTGTTGGGAAGCTTGAAAAGAAAAACTCTTTTTGTTCATAAAGGGAATCTGACACAGAGCAAAGACACACACCTAACACACACTGCACACACCTAACACACACCACACACACCTGACACGGGAAACTGAAGATCTCAACATGAATCTTCTCGGCATAAAGCTTTTAGTGTCAGCCTGTGTCTGACTGGAAGAACTGACCCCCTCCTGATTGATCTGAACCAGCCAGTTTCTTTGAGCAGAGGTGATCTGATGTCATGTGACAGACTCTGCGACAGGAACAGGTGAGAGTCAAAGGGTGTGCTTATACATTACCTGCTAACCATGCTAAAAGCAAACCATATGGCACGATATGAGCATAAGACAAGGCTGAAGCTGGCATTGCTTTCTATTGAAGTGCTACTCTAATGTAACTGGACCTATCAAGGAATTCAAAACAGAATCACAGGAACTAGAAACAGCCTCACAGGAACTTAAACAAGCATCACAGGAACTCAGAACTACATCAGAGAAACTTAAAACAGCCTCACAGAAACTTAAAACAGCCTCACAGGAACTTAAAACAACCTCACAGAAACTTAAAAAAGCATCAGAGAAACTTAAAACAGCCTCATAGGAGCTTTAAACAGCATCGCAGAAACTTAAAAAAGCATTACAGGAACTTTAAACAGCCTCACAGGAACTCAAAACAGCCTCACAGGAACTTAAAACAGCATCACAGGAACTAAAAAAAGCATCACAGGAACTAAAAACAGCATCACAGGAACTTAAAAAAGCATCACAGGAACTTAAAACAGCCTCACAGGAACTCAAAACAGCATCAGAGGAACTAAATACAGAATCACAGAAACTTAAAACAGCCTCACAGGACCTTTATCAGCCTAATAAGAACTTATCACAGGCTCACAGGAACTCAAAACAGCCTCACAGGAACTTAAACAAGCATCACAGGAACTTAAAATAGCATCACAGGAACTAAAAACAGCATCCCATGAACTCAAAACAGCCTCACAGGAACTTAAAACAGCATAAGAGGAACTTAAAACAGCCTCACAGAAACTTAAAACAGCATCTTGGAACTAAAAACAGCCTCACAGGAACTAAAAACAGCATCAGAGGAACTTAAAACAGCCTCACAGGAACTTAAAACAGCCTCACAGAAACTTAAAACAGCATCTTGGAACTAAAAACAGCCTCACAGGAACTAAAAACAGCCTCACAGGAACTAAAAACAGCATCAGAGGAACTTAAAACAGCCTCACAGGAACTCAAAACAGCCTCACAGAGACTTAAAACAGCATCACAGGAACTTCAAACAGCCTTGCAGGAACTTTAAACAGCCTCAAAAGAACTTAAAACAGCCTCACAGGGACTCAAAACAGCATCACAGGGACTCAAAACAGCATCACAGGGACTCAAAACAGCATTACAGGAACTTAAAACAGCCTCACAGAAACTTAAAACAGCATCACAGGAACTTATATCAGCCTAAAGAGAACTAAACACAGCCTCACAGGAACTTAAAACAGCATCACACGAACTTAAAACAGCATCACAGAAACTTAAAACAGCATCACAGAAACTTAAAACAGCATCACAGAAACTTAAAACAGCATCACACGAACTTAAAACAGCATCACAGGAACTAAAACAGCATCACATGAACATTAAACAGCATCCCATGAACTCAAAACAGGTTCACAGGAACTTAAAACAGCCCCACAGGAATTCAAAACAGCCTATCAAGAACTTAAAACGGACTCACAGGAACGTAAAACAGCATCACAGGAACTAAAAACAGCATCACAGGAACTTTGAACAGCCTCACAGGAACTTTTATCAGCCTAATAAGAACTTCAAACAGCCTCACAGGAACCCAAAACAGCCTAACAGGAACTCAAAACAGCATCACAGGAACTTAAAACAGCATCACATAAACTCAAAACATTATCACAAAAAGTTAAAACAGCCTCACAGGAACTTAAAACAGCATCGGAGGAACTTAAAGCAGCCTCACAGGAACTCAAAACAGCCTCACAGAGACTTAAAACAGCATCACAGGAACTTCAAACAGCCTTGCGGGAGCTTAAAACAGCCTCAAAGGAACTTAAAACAGCATCCCAGGAACTCAAAACAGCATCACAGGAACTTTAAACAGGCTCACAGGAACTCAAAACAGCATCATAGGAACTTAAAACACCTTCAGAGAAACTTAATACACCTTCAAAGAAAAGTAAAACACCCCATAGTAACTTGTAATACCTTTACAAGAACTTGTTAAACCTATACAGGAGCTTAAAACAGCCTCACAGGAACTCAGAACAACTTTACAGGATCTCAAAAAATCCTCACAGGAACTTTAAACAGCTTCACAGGAACTTTAAACACCTTCAGAGGAACTTAGAACTCATTTAAAGGAACTAAAACACCTTTTGAGGAACTTTGCGTGCTAGCCCCCACCCTATTTGGGATCTTCTTTTCACTTCTGCTGCGCCACGCCTTTGGCAAATCAACTGAAGGGGTCTATCTTCACACAAGGACAGATGGCAACCTCTTCAATCCTGCCTGCCTGAAAGCAAAAACAAAGGTCAGGCCACTTGTCATCCGGGACATGCTGTTTGCTGATGATGCAGCGGTGGTAGCACACTCCCAGGAGCACCTGCAAACTCTAATGGACCAGTTCACCCAAGCATGCCATGACTTCAACCTGACCATCAGTCTCAACAAAACCAAGACGATGGGACAGGGAACCGATGACCCACCCTCTATCACCATCAATAACTATACTCTGGAAGCTGTGAGCACCTTCACCTACCTTGGATCCACCATCACCGACAACCTGACACTCGACTCTGAACTCAGTGGACGCATAGGAAAAGCAGTCTCAACCTTCGGGAAGTTAACAGCAAGAGTATGGGACAATACCAAGCTCACAGTCCATACTAAGGTGCAGGTTTACAGAGCCTACGTCATCAGCACTCTCCTGTATGTTAGCGAAACCTGGACCCTATATTCCCACCAGGAGCAGAGGCTAAGCAGCTTCTACCTCCGCTGCCTCAGACGTTTACTGGGCATTACCTGGAGGGACAGGATCACCAACCAGGCAGTCCTAGAGAAAGCACAGCTTCCCAGCATGCGCTCTATACTGAGGCAGAGACGACTCCACTGGCTGGGCCATGTCCGTCGGATGGACGACGGACGGTTGCCAAAGGACATCCTCTATGCGGAACTAAAATCCGGCAAGAGGCACACAGGACGTCCCCAGCTACGCTACAAGGACGTCTGTAAGCAAGACCTCAAGACGTTCAACATCAGCCCCATCACCTGGGAAGATGTGGCACAGGACCGTCTCCAGTGGCAGCAGGCACTGCACGGTGGACTGCTGAAGTCTGAAGACACTCTGGCTGAACACCAGGAAGCGAAGAGAGTAAAGAGAAAGAAACAACAGGGCACCACTACACCACCAACATCTACGGGACCGACCTACACTTGTGACATCTGTGGCCGAGTCTGCCTCTCACGCATTGGCCTCCACAGCCACAAGAGACGCTGCCTTGACTCCTAACCACGAGGCACAAGGGATCAATGGTCTCACGAGACTGCGATGCCGATGATGATGAAAGCACCTTCACAGGAACTTAAACATCTTTACAGGAACCTAAACTCCTTGGCAGGAACTTTAAACAGCTTTAGTGTGTCTGTCTAGGAGATTAAATCTGGGTTTTCTTAGCCTTTATCTTGGAGAGACTGTCCTGGTGCGACAGTCAGAGTGTTTATGATTGGCTTTAATTTTTCCAGATCATTCTGCAGACCTTCTCTTCAAACTGAAGCTATAATGTATAAATGTATTTATATCCAAAATGTCAGTGATTTTTTTTTTTTTTGTCTCAAACAGATAACTCCTCTCTGCAACGCCCCACCCACCCTTTATTCCTCCTCACGTCTGGATTCAGAGCAGAGGAGGTGTTTCCTCAGAACGCATCTGTATTCATGAGCTCATAGAGAGGAAATCGAATAGACCTGCTCCCAATAACTGATGAACAAAAGGAGAAGAAGGTTCATGTGATTACTGAGACAGACACTGCCCCCAGCTCTCTCTCTGTCTCTCTTTCTCTCTTTTGGTTTAATAAGAACGGACGCGACAGCTCGCTGCTTCAGGAAAATGATGCACAGAGCACATTCAGCTCCTCTTTGTTCGCTATCTGAACCCCGAGAGAAACGATAAGCTTCATAAGCAGAGACGAGGATATGAGACAGTCTGCAGGACAGAGACTCTGCACACAGACACAAACTCTCACACAGAGAGGACATAACAACAGGGTTCACAAGAGTTCACCAGGGTTCATCTGAGTTCACAAGGGTTCACCAGAGTTCACCTGAGTTAACCATCATTCACCAGCATTTACCTGAGTTACCAGAGTTCAGCAGCATTCGACAGCCTTAACCAGTCTTTACCAGTGATCACCAGAGTTCAGAAGATGTCACCAGCATTTATCGGTGTTTACTAAGGGGCAGCATCAGGTCAGGAAAAATGAAGCATATGTTGAAGTGCTAATGCTGCTGTTCATGGAGAATCTGCTCGAGTCTGGCTGCAGAAAGACCAAAAGTCACGTACACCCCCAGCCATGAAAACAGACGTTTACAGCATTAAAAACATATTTACAGCCTGGTTCAAAAACAGCTTGGGTCTAACACGCTGATTTAACTATCAGCACACACTGTACGGTGAGTGATTTTTTTTTTTCTATCTCAGTGGTTAACAAATTATTGGAGTCGTGTGATTGTCCAATCAGAGACGAATTTCAGGTCAAGTGACTGGCGGGCGGGAGCACTGTAGCTGCTCGAAGAAAAACTCACAGCCGGAGTCATAGCAAATGTGGCTGCATCCGCTGATTGGCTTCATTTCATGGTTTCAGGATAAGACGAGTGACATCATGGAGGCTATGTCCAAGTTGAATACAGTCCAAGGTGTTTGCATGAGTTCAGCAGTCTGCTTTCAGCAGCAGTGTTCAGCAGAGTTCAGCAGTTATCAGCAGTGTTCAGCAGTGTGAATTAACATTCAGCAGTGTGCAAAAGCATTCAGCAAATTTCAACAGTGTTTAGCAACATTCAGCAGAATTAAGCAGCAGTGTTCAGCAGTGTTCAGCAGCATTCAGCAGGGTTCAGGTGTGTTCAGCAGCATTCAGCAGTGTTCAGCAGCATTCAGCAGTGTTCAGCAGCATTCAGCAGTGTTCAGCAGCATTCAGCAGTGTTCAGCAGAATTCAGCAGTGTTAAGCAGCATTCAGCAGTGTTCAGCAGCATTCAGCAGTGTTCAGCAGCATTCAGCAGGGTTCAGCAGCTTTCAGCAGTGTTCAGAAGCAGTGTTCAGCAGTGTTCAGCAGCATTCAGCAGTGGTCAGCAGCATTCAGCAGTGTTCAGCACAATTCAGCAGTGTTCAACATCAGTGTTCAGCAGTGTTCAGCAGCATTCAGCAGTGTTCAGCAGCATTCAGCAGTGTTCAGCAGCTTTCAGCAGTGTTCAGCAGCATTCAGCAGGGTTCAGCAGCTTTCAGCAGTGTTCAGCAGCTGTGTTCAGCAGTGTTCAGCAGCATTCAGCAGGGTTCAGCAGCATTCAGCAGTGTTCAGCAGCATTCAGCAGTGTTCAGCACCATTCAGCAGTGTTCAGCAGTGTTCAACAGCAGTGTTCAACAGCAGTGTTCAGCAGCATTCAGCAGGGTTCAGCAGCAGTGTTCAGCAGCAGTGTTCAGCAGTGTTCAGCAGCATTCAGCAGTGTTCAGCAGCATTCAGCAGTGTTTAGCAGCAGTGTTATGCAGTGTTCAGCAGCAGTGTTCTGCAGCATTCAGCAGTGTTCAACAGCATTCAGCAGTGTTCAACAGCAGTGTTCAGCAGCATTCAGCAGTGTTCAGCAGTGTTCAGCAGCGGTGTTCAGCAGTGTTCAGCAGCATTCAGCAGTGTTCAGCAGCAGTGTTCAGCAGCATTCAGCAGTGTACAACCGCAGTGTTCAGCAGCATTCAGCAGTGTTCAGCAGTGTTCAGCAGCAGTGTTCAGCAGTGTTCAGCAGCTTTCAGCAGTGTTCAGCAGCATTCAGCAGTGTTCAGCAGCATTCAGAAGTATTCAACAGCAGTGTTCAGCAGCATTCAGCAGTGTTCGGCAGTGTTCAGCAGCAGTGTTCAGCAGCATTCAGCAGGGTTCAGCAGCAGTGTTCAGCAGTGTTCAGCAGCAGTGTTCAGCAGTGTTCAGCAGCAGTCAGCAGTGTTCAGCAGAAGTGTTCAGCAGTGTTTAGCAGCTTTCAGGAGTGTTCAACAGCAGTGTTCAGCAGCATTCAGCAGTTTTCAGCAGTGTTCAGCAGCAGTGTTCAGCAGTGTTCAGCAGCATTCAGCAGGGTTCAGCAGCTTTCAGCTGTGTTCAGCAGCATTCAGCAGTGTTCAGCAGCATTCAGTAGTGTTCAGCAGTGTTCAGCAGCAGTGTTCAGCAGCAGTGTTCAGCAGGGTTTAACAGCAGTGTTCAGCAGTGTTCAGCAGCATTCAGCAGCAATTCTGCAGTGTTCAGCAGCAGTCAGAATTTTTCATCAGTATTCAGCAGCAGTGTTCAGCAGTGTTCAGCAGCAATAAGCAGGGTTCAGCAGCTTAAGCAGCGTCAGCAGCAGGTTTCAGTAGTGTTCAGCAGCATTCAGCAATGTTAAACAGCAGTGTTCAGCAGTGTTCAGCAGCATTCAACATTTTTCAGCAGCATTCAGCAGTGTTAAACAGCAGTGTTCAACAGCAGTGTTCAGCAGTGTTCAGCAGCATTCAGCAGTGTTCAGCAGCAGTGTTCAGCAGTGTTCAGCAGCAGTCAGCAGTGTTCAGCAGCAGTGTCCTGCAGTGTTCAGCAGCAGTGTTCTGCAGTGTTCAGCAGCATTCAGCAGTGTTCAGCAGCAGTGTTCAGCAGCTTTGAGCAGCATTCAGCAGTGTTCAGCAGCATTCAGCAGTGTTCAGCAATGTTCAGCAGCAGTGTTCAGCAGTGTTCAGCAGCATTCAGCAGTGTTCAGCAACATTCAGCAGGGTTTAACAGCAGTGTTCAGCAGCATTCAGCAGTGTTCAGCAGTGTTCAGCAGCAGTGTTCAGCAGCAGCTTTCAGCAGCATTCAGCAGGGTTCAACAGTGTCTAGCAACAATCAGCAGTCTACAGCAGCAGTGTTCAGCAGTGTTCAGCAGCAGTGTTCTGCAGTGTACAGCAGCATTCAGCAGTGTTCAACAGCAGTGTTCAGCAGCAGTGTTCACCAGAGTTCAGCAGCATTCAGCAGGGTTCAGCAGCTTTCAGCAGTGTTCAGCAGCAGCTTTTAGCAGTGTTCAGCAGCATTCAGCAGTGTTCAGCAGTGTTCAGCAGCAGTGTTCAGCAGGGTTTAACAGCAGTGTTCAGCAGGGTTCAGCAGTTTTCAGCAGGGTTCAGCAGCTTTCAGCTGTGTTCAGCAGCATTCAGCAGTGTTCAGCAGCATTCAGCAGTGTTCAGCAGCAGTGTTCAGCAGCAATGTTCAGCAGGGTTTAACAGCAGTGTTCAGCAGGGTTCAGCAGCATTCAGCAGCAATTCTGCAGTGTTCAGCAGCAACAGAATTTTTCAGCAGTGTTCAGCAGCAGTGTTTAGCAGTGTTCAGCAGTGATCAGCAGGGTTCAGCAGCTTTAGCAGCGTCAGCAGCATGTTTCAGTAGTGTTCAGCAGCATTCAGCAATGTTAAACAGCAGTGTTCAGCAGTGTTCAGCAGCATTCAACATTGTTCAGCAGCATTCAGCAGTGTTAAGCAGTGTTCAACAGCAGTGTTCAGCAGTGTTCAGCAGCATTCAGCAGTGTTCAGCAACAGTCAGCAGTGTTCAGCAGCAGTGTCCTGCAGTGTTCAGCAACAGTGTTCTGCAGTGTTCAGCAGCAGTCAGCAGTGTTCAGCAGCAGTCAGCAGTGTTCAGCAGCTTTGAGCAGCATTCAGCAGTGTTCAGCAATGTTCAGCAGCAGTGTTCAGCAGTATCAGCAGCATTCAGCAGTGTTCAGCAACATTCAGCAGGGTTCAACAGCAGTGTTCAGCAGCATTCAGCAGTGTTCAGCAACAGTGTTCAGCAGTGTTCAGCAGCAGTGTTCAGCAGTGTTCAGCAGCAGTGTTAAGCAGGTTTTAGCAGCAGAGTTCAGCAGCAGTGTTCAGCAGCAGCTTTCAGCAGCATTCAGCAGGGTACAGCAGTGTCTAGCAACAATCAGCAGTCTTTAGCAGCAGTGTTCTGCAGTGTTCAGCAGCAGTGTTCTGCAGTGTACAGCAGCATTCAGCAGTGTTCAGCAGAAGTGTTCAGCAGTGTTCAGCAGCATTCAGCAGTGTTTAGCAGCAGTGTTCACCAGAGTTCAGCAGCATTCAGCAGGGTTCAGCGGCTTTCAGCAGTGTTCAGCAGCAGCTTTCAGCAGTGTTCAGCAGCATTCAGCAGTGGTCAGCAGCATTCAGCAGTGTTCAGCAGTGTTCAGCAGCAGTGTTCAGCAGGGTTTAACAGCAGTGTTCAGCAGGGTTCAGCAGCATTCAGCAGCTTTCAGTAGTGTCTAGCAGCATTCAGTAGTGTTCAGCAGCAGTGTTCAGCAGTGTTCAGCAGCAGAGTTCAGCAGCATTCAGCAGGGTTCAGCAGCTCTCAGCAGTGTTCAGCAGTGTTCAGCAGCATTCAGCAGGGTTCAGCAGTGTTCAGCAGTGTGCAGCAGCATTTAGCAATGTGCAGCAGCATTAAGCAGTGTGCAGCAGCATTTAGCAGTGTGCATCAGCATTTAGCAGTGTATAGTAGCATTTAGCAGTGTTCAGCAGTGTGCAGCAGCATTTAGCAGTGTGCAGCAGCATTTAGCAGTGTTCAGCAGTGTGCAGCAGCATTTTGCAGTGTGCAGCAGCATTTAGCAGTGTGCAGCAGCATTAAGCAGTGTATAGTAGCATTTAGCAGTGTTCAGCAGTGTGCAGCAGTGTGTAGCAGCATTTAGCAGTGTATAGTAGCATTTAGTAGTGTTCAGCAGTGTGCAGCAGTGTGTAGCAGCATTTAGCAGTGTATAGTAGCATTTAGTAGTGTTCAGCAGTCAGTGTGCAGCAGCATTAAGCAGTGTATAGTAGCATTTAGCAGTGTTCAGCAGTGTGCAGCAGTGTGTAGCAGCATTTAGCAGTGTATAGTAGCATTTAGTAGTGTTCAGCAGTGTGCAGCAGTGTGTAGCAGCATTTAGCAGTGTATAGTAGCATTTAGTAGTGTTCAGCAGTGTGCAGCAGTGTGTAGCAGCATTTAGCAGTGTATAGTAGCATTTAGTAGTGTTCAGCAGTGTGCAGCAGTGTGTAGCAGCATTTAGCAGTGTATAGTAGCATTTAGTAGTGTTCAGCAGTGTGCAGCAGTAATCAGCAGTGTGCAGTAGTATTCAGCAGTTTTCATCAGTGTGCAGTAGTATTCAGCAGTTTTCATCAGTGTGCAGCAGTAATCAGCAGTGTGCAGCAGTGTGCAGCAGTGTGCAGCAGTGTGTAGCAGCATTTAGCAGTGTATAGTAGCATTTAGTAGTGTTCAGCAGTGTGCAGCAGTAATCAGCAGTGTGCAGGAGTGTTCAGCACTATCCCCAAGCTGTCACCAGCTTTTATCAGTGTTCAGCATTGTGTGTTGTGTAATGTTTCTTAAATGTTTTGGGTTTCCCAGGGAACAGAGAAAGGGCAGCAGACAAGGACCCGTATCAAGTTAACTCACAAAGTCCCATTTAACCATCTGAGGGTCTGAGGGGACAGTCTGAGGGGGATGGTCTATGGACGACAGTCTGACAGTCTGAGGAGGACATTCTGGGGGTCTTAGGGGGACAGTCTAAAGGGGACAGTACAACGGGGACAGTCTAACCCTTGATTCACACATACAGCTTGACCACAGCACTGCATTGGTGCACACTAATTTATACTGGATGCGTTTTTGGAGTGCTGCGCTGCGGCAGTCTGGAAACAACCTGGAAAAGTAATCTGAGGCTCTGACCTCATCCTAAAGCCAGGTGCACATGTAGGCAGGTGAATTGTAAGCACACACACACACACACACACACACACACACACACACACACACACACACACACACACACACACTGTAGCCGTCCTGCAGCTGATTTTGACCTCTGACCTGTGCTGAGAAGGTGTGGAGGCTTTGTCCCTAAAGGAGCATCCTTACAGCTTTATTAAAGAGAGTATGAGACACAGGGAGACAGGGAAGCATCACAACATGAAGGGATGAGGCTCAGGTCAGAGGGTGATGGAGGAACTGAGGGTGCTGAGGGTAATGAGGCTGAGGTGGGAGCATGATGTGGACAGTCAGCAGAGCGCCAGCTCCATGGGGGCCCCGCTGACCCCTCAGGCAGCTGCCGAGCCACTCTGAGGTGTTAAAGTCAGAGCCTTTCACAAGCAGAGCTGCCGTAAAACCATAAAACAAGTGTGAAGGAGGCAGGGAGGGAGGGGGCACCACAGGGGGGGGGGGGGGGGGGGGGGGGGGGGGGCACCAAGGGGGAGGTGGGGGTGATGAAGACAGGTCAAATTTACACAGACAGAGGGAAGAAGAAGAGGACTCACAGGGAAGAACAAAAGCCACTGAGGAGAGAGGGAGAAGAGGAAGAGAGAGAGGGAGGTGAGAGGAATCCCTTCTTCCCAATCGTTCTCCATTGTTCTGCATCATTCTCCATCGTTCTCCATCGTTCCCCATCGCTCTGCATTGTTTTCCGTTATTCCTGATCATTCTCCATTGCTATGGGTTGTTCTACATCGTTCCCCATCTTTCTTTTATGTTATCCGTAGTTCTCCTATTTCTGCATTGTTCTCCATTGTTCTTTACTGGTCTGCATTGTTCTCCATTGTTATCTGTAGTTCTCCATTGTTCTTTACTGGTCTGCATGGTTCTCCTTTGTTATCCTATGTTCACCTGTCTCTCCAGACCAAAACCAATAGACCAGCTGATGGACAGACAGACAGACGGACAGACGGGCTGAGGGATGGACAAACAGACAGACGGACAGAAAGTCAGACGGACAGCTGGACGAAAGGACAGATAGACAGACTGAGAGACAGACAGAGGGACAGATGAACGGATGGACAGATGGACAGATGGACAGATGGACAGATGGACAGACTGACAGACGGACTGATGGATGGACAGACAGAAAGACAGAAAGACAGATAGGTTACAATCTATTAGGATCTGTAAGGATCTGATGAGACCTGTTTGGACTTGTAACAAGCTGTTAGGACCTGTTTTGAGGAGCACAGACTCTGTGTTCATGTCATCATGTGTTCATGAGCTCATGCCTTCACCGCAGACTTTGTGTGTCTGTGTTCTCTTGGGCCCTCCAGAGCTTGTCTCTTGAGTCTGTTTGTGAATTTATCTTTTGTCTCAGATTCCTGAGCCAGCTGAGCCAACCACTCAATTATAATCAGGTAACCAATCAGGATACAGGTACACCAAAAAGGAAGCCAAGGGGACCCTGGGAGTTTCCATTAGGAGTCCTGATTTGGCTCTAATGTAGAGCAGCTGCCACTGAGCTCTCTGTGTGCTGTGCACACACACACACACACACACACACACACACACACACACACACACACACACACACACACACACACACACACTGTCTCACAGACACACAGACACACACACACACACACACACACACACACACACACACACACACACACACAGACACACACACACACACACACACTGTCTCACAGACACACAGACACACACACACACACACACACACACACACACACACACACACACACACACACACACACACACACACACGCTCTGTGTTGTAAAGGTCAAACTGTTTGTGTTCAGTCTCTCTGCAGACCATAGCGACCTGCAGATAATTCAGACTCCTGCAGGATTATCAAAAACCTGATTATCAGCAACCAGCAGAAGGACTAAAAACACTGTGAGTGTTTGTGTGTATGTGTGTGTGTGTGTGTGTGTGTGTGTGTGTGTGTGTGTGTGTGTGTGTGTGTGTGTGTGTGTGTGTGTGTGTGTGTGTGTGTGTGTGTGTGTGTGCCATGCCAGAGTGAAATGAAAACAAACCTTGAAGTTGTGTGATGTGTTGTGAAGTACAGAGCAGCTCAGATGAAGTGGTGAATAAAAACACACAGACATCACTGCCAGAAGGGAAGGATTCTGTCAGAGTCCTGGTTTCAACAACATCTCCAGTAGGACTAGGACATGGAGTCCAGGTCAGGCCCAGGTCAGATCCAGGTTCAAAGCAGGTCCACCTCCATCGTGCAGAGGCACGTCTGATTCTCTCTGAGCTGCTTCATTTCCACACTCTAACAGCAAGCAGCACATCAACTATTAACACATGAGGCATTTCTCTGTGAGTGCATGAGTGTGTGTGTGTGTGTGTGTGTGTGTGTGTGTGTGTGTGTGTGTGTGTGTGTGTGTGTGTGTGTGTGTGTGTGTGTGTGTGTGTGCTGCAGTGTAGGAGGAAACTGCTCCAGCACACTTTGTGGGCAGAGCTATGCAGCAGCAGTGTCAGGGTGAAAGTTGGATTCCCAGAGAAAGCTGTCAGAGGGTTTTTCAGGGTTTAGATCCAAAACACAGGATCCAGGAGCACAAGTTCTGCTTTCACATCTGAAACCAGGATTTCAGTTTCTGGTTTCAGCCCCTGCTGTGGTAAAGATCAGACAGAGTGTTTTTCTACAGGTCCCAGAGTCCACTGACACAGTGCTGCTCACCCTGCAGGGTGACCCACATGAGTCCACCTGCTCCCTGTGCGCTGTCCCAAAAGGAGATACAGACTGCCTGCACGGGACCAGCTCTGTTTCAGATCCCTCCAACAAACCACGGGTCTCTGCGACAGAGACAACCCCATGAATCCTGACGGACCACACACACACAAACACACACACACACACACACACACACACACACACACACACACACACACACACACACACACACACACACACACACACACACACACAGAAAGGTGAGTGGAGGTGACTGTTTTCTTCTTCTTGCTCTGATGTTTGTTTCCAGTCAGCAGACAGGAAGTCAGAGGTCCCATGATGCTTTTCAGTCTCTGCACGGGTCAGAGGACAGGAGGGCACAGCATGGCTGCTGTCTGTGTCACAAAAACACCCCAAACAAAGAGAAGCAAGGCAGAGTGTGTGACTGCACAGGAATGTTAATCCTGACCAGACTCACACACAGACACACAGACACACAGACACACAGACACACACACACACACACACACACACACACACACACACACACACACACACACACACACACACACACACACACACACACACACACACACACACACACACACACACACACACAGCGTCAGAGCCGTGCTTAATGAGTTAATTATTAGTGAAGGTGACACTGCGGTTGTGACGCAGAGGGCGAGCTGACAGCAGAGGAGGAGAAGGAGAAGGAGGAGAAGGAGGGGGAGGAGTTTAAGAGTAGCAGAAGAAGAAGAATAGAAGAATAGAACTTTATTGTCATTGTAACAAGTACAACAACATTAAAGTCACAGCAGCAATCAAGAAAACCAAAGTAAGAAAGTTTATAGAAAGTGCTAAAGTGTCCATAAGAAAATCGATGCTGACAGCTTGTCCATCATTGTCCAGTCAGCCAGCCTCCACCTCCACAGGGTCCAGGACTGAACTTCTTCAGCAGTCTGTTCAGTCTTTGTCTCCTGGATCCTGTCTGCTCACAACAGGTGAAGCAAAAAGAAATAAAAAAAATTACAAGAAACGGACAATGAAGAGAGATCTGCTGCAGGAGGCAGCCATAGCCAACAGGCGCCTAGCAACACAATCTTAACATCTTCATCTGTCTTTAGGTTTCACTCTGTTGTTTATCATCACAGCCCCTCTGGACCCCCTGCTCTGCTACCACTCGGTCTTGACAAGAGCGCCGCTGATTAGAGGAGCACCACCTCCTGCTGCAGAACCAGGAGGGTTCAGACCAGTTCTGAACCAACACACATCCCACAAACAGAGCCCAGAATCACAGTGCCAGACCGCGTTCTCTCATACAGAACTCATAGACTCTGGTCTTGGTCGCATGTCTTTGAAGTGTGCTCTCATGATGTGGAACACGCTGTCATGGCTTGTCTAAACGGACTCTGGTTCTCACAGTTTCAGTCTTTAAAGTTCAAGTGAAATTTGAATTGATCCTGTCCACAGACATGTTCACCATACCTTTCTGCTCTCAGGGTTCAGGCTATCTTAGAGAACTCTCTCAGAGGACTCTCTTCTGCTCCTGACTCTCTGCACAGCTCAGCTCCCCCCTCCTGGATCCTCTCTGTTTTGTCCCTGCACTCCCAGCCCATCTGCTGATCTCTCCTCAGAGCTGTGGCGCTGCATGGATGACAGCTTTCAGCCACTCAGGAATGTAACGCCTGAAGGTCTGAGCCACAAACATCTGCTGCATCTGCAGAGGTGAGACTGAAAAGAGGTCCTGCTCAGCTCAGATCTTGTGATCTTTGGGAGTTGTTTGACTAAAGAACCGGATAGATTTTATTACAGAGACCAGCTCAAACTGAACTCAGGGAAGAGACTGCACGAGGGTGCAACAGTCAACCAGCTGTGGATAATGTGAGTTTAATGTATATGCTACGTACGCTATGACAAAAGCATAGACTGTAGAATTAGTGGGCGTAGCCTCCCCGACTTCACCGTGTGTTTCTGAAAAGGATTTTTGAAACAAATCAGCTATCGAGCTGGCCATATTGGGAGTAGTGGGAGCTGTGAGTACAGCTGCAGGGCTCCCATCAGTCACACCTGCTCAGCTGTGCCTCTGATTGGCCGAGCTTGTGATCTTAACATCCTCTGAACTCCTAGGTCAGAAAAGAAAAGTGGTCAAACATATAGTGTGTGCTGATAGTGAAATGATTGATCCAGACAAAAGATTTTTGAACAAGGATGTTTAAAAAAAAACAAAAAAACTTTTCTGCTCTGAAAAACTGCTTTTTTGGCTTGGTGTGTATATGACTTCAGGGACCTAAAGGGCCAAAATCAAGCAGACTCTCAGAAACAAACGCAGCAGATTCTAGCCCTTAAGCATAGTCTCATATTCTAAGGTCGAAGGTTGCTGATTGAACAAAACCCAGCAGAGGCAAACACACTGAGGGTTGGCAGCTGAGGGCTAACACACTGGGGCTAACACACTGAGGGAAAACACACTGAGGGCTAACTTACTGAGAGGCTCACAAACTGAGGGCTAACACACTGAGGGCTAAAAAACCGAGGGCTAACACACTGAGGGCTAACTCACTGAGAGGCTCACAAACTGAGGGCGAACTCACTGAGGGAAAAACAGACTAAGGGGAAACAGACTGAGGGCTAACACACTGAGGGCTAACACACTGAGGGCTAACACACTGAGGGCTAACACACTGAAGGCCAACAAACTGAGGGCTAACACACTGAGGGCTAACACACTGAGGGCTAAGAAACTGAGGGCTAACAAACTAAGGCCTAACACACTGAGGGCTAAAAAACCGAGGGCTAACACACTGAGGGCTAACTCACTGAGGGCTAAAAAACCGAGGGCTAACACACTGAGGGCTAAAAAACCGAGGGCTAACACACTGAGGGCTAACTCACTGAGGGCTAAAAAACTGAGGGCTAACACACTGAGGGCTAACACACTGAGGGCTAAAAAACTGAGGGCTAACACACTGAGAGGCTCACAAACTGAAGGCAAACTCACTGAGGGAAAAACAGACTAAGGGGAAACAAACTGAGGGCTAACACACTGAGGGCTAACACACTGAGGGCTAACACACTGAGGGCTAACAAACTGAGGCCTAACACACTGAGGGCCTAAAAAACCGAGGGCTAACACACTGAGAGGCTCACAAACTGAGGGAAAAACAGACTAAGGGCTAACTCACTGAGAGGCTCACAAACTGAGGGCTAACTCACTGAGGGAAAACACACTGAGGGCTAAAAAAATGAGTGCTAACAAACTGAGGGGTAACTCATTGAGTGCTAACACACTGAGGGCTACAAAATTGAGGGCTAATAATCTGAGGGAAAACTCACTGAGGGAGAACACACTGAGGGCTAACAAACTGGGGGCTAACACACTGAGGGCTAACTCACTTAGGGAAAACTCACTGAGGGCTAACAAACTGAGGACTAACAAACCTGGGCTAACAAACTGAGAGCTAAGACACGGAGGGCTAACTCACTCAGGGAAAACACACTGAAGGCTAACAAACTGAGAGCTAACACACGGAGGGCTAAAACACCAACAGCTGTCCAGCAATAGCTTTTAGACTGAGGGCTTATTCACTTAGGACCAACACACTGATAGGTAACACACTGAGGGCCAACTAACTGAGGGCTAACACACTGAGGGCTAACACACTGAGGGCTAAGAAACTGAGGGCTAACAAACTGAGGCCTAACACACTGAGGGCTAAAAAACCGAGGGCTAACACACTGAGGGCTAAAAAACCGAGGGCTAACACACTGAGGGCTAACTCACTGAGGGCTAAAAAACTGGGGGCTAACAAACTGAGAGCTAACACACTGAGGGCTAACTCACTTAGGGAAAACTCACTGAGGGCTAACAAACTGAGGACTAACAAACTGAGGGCTAACAAACTGAGAGCTAAGACACTGATGGCTAACTCACTCAGGGAAAACACACTGAAGGCTAACAAACTGAGGGCTAACACACGGAGGGCTAACAAACTGAGAGCTAACACACTGAGGGCTAACTCACTTAGGGAAAACTCACTGAGGGCTAACAAACTGAGGACTAACAAACTGAGGGCTAACAAACTGAGAGCTAAGACACGGAGGGCTAACTCACTCAGGGAAAACACACTGAAGGCTAACAAACTGAGAGCTAACACACGGAGGGCTAACAAACTGATAGCTAACACACTGAGGGCTAACTCACTTAGGGAAAACACACAAGGCTAACAAACTGAGGGCTAACTCACTGAGTGAAAACAGACTAAGGGGAAACAAACTGATGGCTTACAAACTGAGGGCTAACAAACTGAGGGAAAACTCACTGAGGGAGAACACACTGAGGGCTAAAAAACTGAGGGCTTACTCACTGAGAGGCTCACAAACTGAGGGCTAACTCACTGAGGGAAAACCCACTGAGGGCTAAAAGACCAAGAGCTAACTCACCTAAGGGCTCACAAACTAAGGGGTTAACTCACTGAGGGAAAACCCACTGAGGGCTAAAAGACCGAGAGCTAACTCACCTAAGGGCTCACAAACTGAGGGCTAACTCACTGAGGGAAAACCCACTGAGGTCTAAAAAACCGAGGGCTAACACACTGAGGGCTAAAAAACCGAGGGCTAACACACTGAGGGCTAAAAAACAGAGGGCTAACAAACTGAGAGGCTCACAAACTGAAGGCTAACTCACTGAGGGAAAACAGACTAAGGGGAAACAAACTGAGGGCTAACACACTGAGGGCTTACAAACTGAGAGCAAACACACTGAGGGCTAACTCACTAAGGGAAAACACACAAGGCTAACAAACTGAGGGCTAACAAACTGAGGGAAAACAGACTAAGGCGAAACGAACTGAGAGCTAACACACTGAGGGCTAACTCACTGAGGGAAAACAGACTGAGGGCTAACACACTGAGGGAAAACTCACTGAGGGAGAACACACTGAGGGCTAAAAAACTGAGGGCTAACTCACTGAGAGGCTCACAAACTAAGGGCTAACTCACTGAGGGGCTCACAAACTGAGGGCTAACTCACTGAGGGGCTCACAAACTGAGGGCTAACTCACTGAGGGCTAAAACACCAACAGCTGTCCAGCAATAGCTTTTAGACTGAGGGCTTATTCACTTAGGACCAACACACTGATAGGTAACACACTGAGGGCCAACTAACTGAGGGCTAACACACTGAGGGCTAACACACTGAGGGCTAACACACTGAGGGCTAACACACTGAGGGCTAAGAAACTGAGGGCTAACAAACTGAGGCCCAACACACTGAGGGCTAAAAAACCGAGGGCTAACACACTGAGGGCTAAAAAACCGAGGGCTAACACACTGAGGGCTAACTCACTGAGGGCTAAAAAACTGGGGGCTAACAAACTGAGAGCTAACACACTGAGGGCTAACTCACTTAGGGAAAACTCACTGAGGGCTAACAAACTGAGGACTAACAAACTGAGGGCTAACAAACTGAGAGCTAAGACACTGAGGGCTAACTCACTCAGGGAAAACACACTGAAGGCTAACAAACTGAGGGCTAACACACGGAGGGCTAACAAACTGAGAGCTAACACACTGAGGGCTAACTCACTTAGGGAAAACTCACTGAGGGCTAACAAACTGAGGACTAACAAACTGAGGGCTAACAAACTGAGGGCTAAGACACGGAGGGCTAACTCACTCAGGGAAAACACACTGAAGGCTAACAAACTGAGAGCTAACACACGGAGGGCTAACAAACTGATAGCTAACACACTGAGGGCTAACTCACTGAGTGGAAACAGACTAAGGGGAAACAAACTGATGGCTTACAAACTGAGGGCTAACAAACTGAGGGAAAACTCACTGAGGGAGAACACACTGAGGGCTAAAAAACTGAGGGCTTACTCACTGAGAGGCTCACAAACTGAGGGCTAACTCACTGAGGGAAAACCCACTGAGGGCTAAAAGACCAAGAGCTAACTCACCTAAGGGCTCACAAACTAAGGGGTTAACTCACTGAGGGAAAACCCACTGAGGGCTAAAAGACCGAGAGCTAACTCACCTAAGGGCTCACAAACTGAGGGCTAACTCACTGAGGGAAAACCCACTGAGGTCTAAAAAACCGAGGGCTAACACACTGAGGGCTAAAAAACCGAGGGCTAACACACTGAGGGCTAAAAAACAGAGGGCTAACAAACTGAGAGGCTCACAAACTGAAGGCTAATTCACTGAGGGAAAACAGACTAAGGGGAAACAAACTGAGGGCTAACACACTGAGGGCTTACAAACTGAGAGCAAACACACTGAGGGCTAACTCACTAAGGGAAAACACACAAGGCTAACAAACTGAGGGCTAACAAACTGAGGGAAAACAGACTAAGGCGAAACGAACTGAGAGCTAACACACTGAGGGCTAACTCACTTAGGGAAAACACACAAGGCTAACACACTAAGGGCTAACTCACTGAGAGGCTCACAAACTGAGAGCTAACACACTGAGGGCTAACTCACTGAGGGAAAACAGACTGAGGGCTAACAAACTGAGGGAAAACTCACTGAGGGAGAACACACTGAGGGCTAAAAAACTGAGGGCTAACTCACTGAGAGGCTCACAAACTAAGGGCTAACTCACTGAGGGGCCCAAAAAAAGGGGGCTAACTCACTGAGGGGCTCACAAACTGAGGGCTAACTCACTGAGGGCTAAAACACCAACAGCTGTCCAGCAATAGCTTTTAGACTGAGGGCTTATTCACTTAGGACCAACACACTGATAGGTAACACACTGAGGGCCAACTAACTGAGGGCTAACACACTGAGGGCTAACACACTGAGGGCTAACACACTGAGGGCTAACACACTGAGGGCTAAGAAACTGAGGGCTAACAAACTGAGGCCTAACACACTGAGGGCTAAAAAACCGAGGGCTAACACACTGAGGGCTAAAAAACCGAGGGCTAACACACTGAGGGCTAACTCACTGAGGGCTAAAAAACTGGGGGCTAACAAACTGAGAGCTAACACACTGAGGGCTAACTCACTTAGGGAAAACTCACTGAGGGCTAACAAACTGAGGACTAACAAACTGAGGGCTAACAAACTGAGAGCTAAGACACTGAGGGCTAACTCACTCAGGGAAAACACACTGAAGGCTAACAAACTGAGGGCTAACACACGGAGGGCTAACAAACTGAGAGCTAACACACTGAGGGCTAACTCACTTAGGGAAAACTCACTGAGGGCTAACAAACTGAGGACTAACAAACTGAGGGCTAACAAACTGAGGGCTAAGACACGGAGGGCTAACTCACTCAGGGAAAACACACTGAAGGCTAACAAACTGAGAGCTAACACACGGAGGGCTAACAAACTGATAGCTAACACACTGAGGGCTAACTCACTTAGGGAAAACACACAAGGCTAACAAACTGAGGGCTAACTCACTGAGTGAAAACAGACTAAGGGGAAACAAACTGATGGCTTACAAACTGAGGGCTAACAAACTGAGGGAAAACTCACTGAGGGAGAACACACTGAGGGCTAAAAAACTGAGGGCTTACTCACTGAGAGGCTCACAAACTGAGGGCTAACTCACTGAGGGAAAACCCACTGAGGGCTAAAAGACCAAGAGCTAACTCACCTAAGGGCTCACAAACTAAGGGGTTAACTCACTGAGGGAAAACCCACTGAGGGCTAAAAGACCGAGAGCTAACTCACCTAAGGGCTCACAAACTGAGGGCTAACTCACTGAGGGAAAACCCACTGAGGTCTAAAAAACCGAGGGCTAACACACTGAGGGCTAAAAAACCGAGGGCTAACACACTGAGGGCTAAAAAACAGAGGGCTAACAAACTGAGAGGCTCACAAACTGAAGGCTAACTCACTGAGGGAAAACAGACTAAGGGGAAACAAACTGAGGGCTAACACACTGAGGGCTTACAAACTGAGAGCAAACACACTGAGGGCTAACTCACTTAGGGAAAACACACAAGGCTAACAAACTGAGGGCTAACTCACTGAGTGAAAACAGACTAAGGGGAAACAAACTGATGGCTTACAAACTGAGGGCTAACAAACTGAGGGAAAACTCACTGAGGGAGAACACACTGAGGGCTAAAAAACTGAGGGCTTACTCACTGAGAGGCTCACAAACTGAGGGCTAACTCACTGAGGGAAAACCCACTGAGGGCTAAAAGACCAAGAGCTAACTCACCTAAGGGCTCACAAACTAAGGGGTTAACTCACTGAGGGAAAACCCACTGAGGGCTAAAAGACCGAGAGCTAACTCACCTAAGGGCTCACAAACTGAGGGCTAACTCACTGAGGGAAAACCCACTGAGGGCTAAAAGACCGAGAGCTAACTCACCTAAGGGCTCACAAACTGAGGGCTAACTCACTGAGGGGCTCACAAACTGAGGGCTAACTCACTGAGGGCTAAAACACCAACAGCTGTCCAGCAATAGCTTTTAGACTGAGGGCTTATTCACTTAGGACCAACACACTGATAGGTAACACACTGAGGGCCAACTAACTGAGGGCTAACACACTGAGGGCTAACACACTGAGGGCTAACACACTGAGGGCTAACACACTGAGGGCTAAGAAACTGAGGGCTAACAAACTGAGGCCTAACACACTGAGGGCTAAAAAACCGAGGGCTAACACACTGAGGGCTAAAAAACCGAGGGCTAACACACTGAGGGCTAACTCACTGAGGGCTAAAAAACTGGGGGCTAACAAACTGAGAGCTAACACACTGAGGGCTAACTCACTTAGGGAAAACTCACTGAGGGCTAACAAACTGAGGACTAACAAACTGAGGGCTAACAAACTGAGAGCTAAGACACTGAGGGCTAACTCACTCAGGGAAAACACACTGAAGGCTAACAAACTGAGGGCTAACACACGGAGGGCTAACAAACTGAGAGCTAACACACTGAGGGCTAACTCACTTAGGGAAAACTCACTGAGGGCTAACAAACTGAGGACTAACAAACTGAGGGCTAACAAACTGAGGGCTAAGACACGGAGGGCTAACTCACTCAGGGAAAACACACTGAAGGCTAACAAACTGAGAGCTAACACAGGGAGGGCTAACAAACTGATAGCTAACACACTGAGGGCTAACTCACTTAGGGAAAACACACAAGGCTAACAAACTGAGGGCTAACTCACTGAGTGGAAACAGACTAAGGGGAAACAAACTGATGGCTTACAAACTGAGGGCTAACAAACTGAGGGAAAACTCACTGAGGGAGAACACACTGAGGGCTAAAAAACTGAGGGCTTACTCACTGAGAGGCTCACAAACTGAGGGCTAACTCACTGAGGGAAAACCCACTGAGGGCTAAAAGACCAAGAGCTAACTCACCTAAGGGCTCACAAACTAAGGGGTTAACTCACTGAGGGAAAACCCACTGAGGGCTAAAAGACCGAGAGCTAACTCACCTAAGGGCTCACAAACTGAGGGCTAACTCACTGAGGGAAAACCCACTGAGGTCTAAAAAACCGAGGGCTAACACACTGAGGGCTAAAAAACCGAGGGCTAACACACTGAGGGCTAAAAAACAGAGGGCTAACAAATTGAGAGGCTCACAAACTGAAGGCTAATTCACTGAGGGAAAACAGACTAAGGGGAAACAAACTGAGGGCTAACACACTGAGGGCTTACAAACTGAGAGCAAACACACTGAGGGCTAACTCACTAAGGGAAAACACACAAGGCTAACAAACTGAGGGCTAACAAACTGAGGGAAAACAGACTAAGGCGAAACGAACTGAGAGCTAACACACTGAGGGCTAACTCACTTAGGGAAAACACACAAGGCTAACACACTAAGGGCTAACTCACTGAGAGGCTCACAAACTGAGAGCTAACACACTGAGGGCTAACTCACTGAGGGAAAACAGACTGAGGGCTAACAAACTGAGGGAAAACTCACTGAGGGAGAACACACTGAGGGCTAAAAAACTGAGGGCTAACTCACTGAGAGGCTCACAAACTAAGGGCTAACTCACTGAGGGGCCCAAAAAAAGGGGGCTAACTCACTGAGGGGCTCACAAACTGAGGGCTAACTCACTGAGGGCTAAAACACCAACAGCTGTCCAGCAATAGCTTTTAGACTGAGGGCTTATTCACTTAGGACCAACACACTGATAGGTAACACACTGAGGGCCAACTAACTGAGGGCTAACACACTGAGGGCTAACACACTGAGGGCTAACACACTGAGGGCTAACACACTGAGGGCTAAGAAACTGAGGGCTAACAAACTGAGGCCTAACACACTGAGGGCTAAAAAACCGAGGGCTAACACACTGAGGGCTAAAAAACCGAGGGCTAACACACTGAGGGCTAACTCACTGAGGGCTAAAAAACTGGGGGCTAACAAACTGAGAGCTAACACACTGAGGGCTAACTCACTTAGGGAAAACTCACTGAGGGCTAACAAACTGAGGACTAACAAACTGAGGGCTAACAAACTGAGAGCTAAGACACTGAGGGCTAACTCACTCAGGGAAAACACACTGAAGGCTAACAAACTGAGGGCTAACACACGGAGGGCTAACAAACTGAGAGCTAACACACTGAGGGCTAACTCACTTAGGGAAAACTCACTGAGGGCTAACAAACTGAGGACTAACAAACTGAGGGCTAACAAACTGAGAGCTAAGACACGGAGGGCTAACTCACTCAGGGAAAACACACTGAAGGCTAACAAACTGAGAGCTAACACACGGAGGGCTAACAAACTGATAGCTAACACACTGAGGGCTAACTCACTTAGGGAAAACACACAAGGCTAACAAACTGAGGGCTAACTCACTGAGTGAAAACAGACTAAGGGGAAACAAACTGATGGCTTACAAACTGAGGGCTAACAAACTGAGGGAAAACTCACTGAGGGAGAACACACTGAGGGCTAAAAAACTGAGGGCTTACTCACTGAGAGGCTCACAAACTGAGGGCTAACTCACTGAGGGAAAACACACTGAGGGCTAAAAGACCAAGAGCTAACTCACCTAAGGGCTCACAAACTAAGGGGTTAACTCACTGAGGGAAAACCCACTGAGGGCTAAAAGACCGAGAAGTAACTCACCTAAGGGCTCACAAACTGAGGGCTAACTCACTGAGGGAAAACCCACTGAGGTCTAAAAAACCGAGGGCTAACACACTAAGGGCTAAAAAACCGAGGGCTAACACACTGAGGGCTAAAAAACAGAGGGCTAACAAACTGAGAGGCTCACAAACTGAAGGCTAACTCACTGAGGGAAAACAGACTAAGGGGAAACAAACTGAGGGCTAACACACTGAGGGCTTACAAACTGAGAGCAAACACACTGAGGGCTAACTCACTAAGGGAAAACACACAAGGCTAACAAACTGAGGGCTAACAAACTGAGGGAAAACAGACTAAGGCGAAACGAACTGAGAGCTAACACACTGGGGGCTAACTCACTTAGGGAAAACACACAAGGCTAACACACTAAGGGCTAACTCACTGAGAGGCTCACAAACTGAGAGCTTACACACTGAGGGCTAACTCACTGAGGGAAAACAGACTGAGGGCTAACACACTGAGGGAAAACTCACTGAGGGAGAACACACTGAGGGCTAAAAAACTGAGGGCTAACTCACTGAGAGGCTCACAAACTAAGGGCTAACTCACTGAGGGGCTCACAAACTGAGGGCTAACTCACTGAGGGGCTCACAAACTGAGGGCTAACTCACTGAGGGCTAAAACACCAACAGCTGTCCAGCAATAGCTTTTAGACTGAGGGCTTATTCACTTAGGACCAACACACTGATAGGTAACACACTGAGGGCCAACTAACTGAGGGCTAACACACTGAGGGCTAACACACTGAGGGCTAACACACTGAGGGCTAACACACTGAGGGCTAAGAAACTGAGGGCTAACAAACTGAGGCCTAACACACTGAGGGCTAAAAAACCGAGGGCTAACACACTGAGGGCTAAAAAACCGAGGGCTAAGACACTGAGGGCTAACTCACTGAGGGCTTAAAAACTGGGGGCTAACAAACTGAGAGCTAACACACTGAGGGCTAACTCACTCAGGGAAAACACACTGAAGGCTAACAAACTGAGGGCTAACACACGGAGGGCTAACAAACTGAGAGCTAACACACTGAGGGCTAACTCACTTAGGGAAAACTCACTGAGGGCTAACAAACTGAGGACTAACAAACTGAGGGCTAACAAACTGAGAGCTAAGACACGGAGGGCTAACTCACTCAGGGAAAACACACTGAAGGCTAACAAACTGAGAGCTAACACACGGAGGGCTAACAAACTGATAGCTAACACACTGAGGGCTAACTCACTTAGAGAAAACACACAAGGCTAACAAACTGAGGGCTAACTCACTGAGTGAAAACAGACTAAGGGGAAACAAACTGATGGCTTACAAACTGAGGGCTAACAAACTGAGGGAAAACTCACTGAGGGAGAACACACTGAGGACTAAAAAACTGAGGGCTTACTCACTGAGAGGCTCACAAACTGAGGGCTAACTCACTGAGGGAAAACCCACTGAGGGCTAAAAGACCAAGAGCTAACTCACCTAAGGGCTCACAAACTAAGGGGTTTACTCACTGAGGGAAAACCCACTGAGGGCTAAAAGACCGAGAGCTTACTCACCTAAGGGCTCACAAACTGAGGGCTAACTCACTGAGGGAAAACCCACTGAGGTCTAAAAAACCGAGGGCTAACACACTGAGGGCTAAAAAACCGAGGGCTAACACACTGAGGGCTAAAAAACAGAGGGCTAACAAACTGAGAGGCTCACAAACTGAAGGCTAACTCACTGAGGGAAAACAGACTAAGGGGAAACAAACTGAGGGCTAACACACTGAGGGCTTACAAACTGAGAGCAAACACACTGAGGGCTAACTCACTAAGGGAAAACACACAAGGCTAACAAACTGAGGGCTAACAAACTGAGGGAAAACAGACTAAGGCGAAACGAACTGAGAGCTAACACACTGAGGGCTAACTCACTTAGGGAAAACACACAAGGCTAACACACTAAGGGCTAACTCACTGAGAGGCTCACAAACTGAGAGCTAACACACTGAGGGCTAACTCACTGAGGGAAAACAGACTGAGGGCTAACAAACTGAGGGAAAACTCACTGAGGGAGAACACACTGAGGGCTAAAAAACTGAGGGCTAACTCACTGAGAGGCTCACAAACTAAGGGCTAACTCACTGAGGGGCTCACAAACTGAGGGCTAACTCACTGAGGGGCTCACAAACTGAGGGCTAACTCACTGAGGGCTAAAACACCAACAGCTGTCCAGCAATAGCTTTTAGACTGAGGGCTTATTCACTTAGGACCAACACACTGATAGGTAACACACTGAGGGCCAACTAACTGAGGAACAACACACTAAGGGCTATCATACAGAGGGCTAACAAACTGAGGGCTAACACACTAAGGGCTATCAGATTCAACACACAGGGGGCCAACTCACTGACATCTTGCAATCAGAGTTTCCCTTAATGCCCTCAGGTCGCCGCTGTATCGCCCCCTGTAGGAGAACAAACCAGTACTGAAAGTCTTTCATTCCTCTGCCATCAGGCTGTTTAACCCTGATAGCAGTCTGTTAGACTGACATATTGGTACTTTTTGTTTTTCACTGTTATTATTGTGTGGGATCTTTAATGCACTGTTGGGTATCTCCATGTTCTCTTTGACCTGCCACTAGTTGTGGATGTGTAATGTAATCTACTTGACCCTGGCTACAGTAAGGGTCTGTTGAAGGCTGCCGTGTATCGATGTGCTCTATGTCATATACTGTCTTTTATTTTATTTACATTCTGTTAATTGTCTCTTTTTGCTGTTTGCAGATATATGTGTAGTCTATTTGACTGGAAAATCAGAATTGCCCATCGAATGAATGAAGTTGTTTAAACTAACAAAACTGAACACTGATTGCTGTAACACTGTGGGCTGTAACACTGAGGGCTGTAACACCGAGGGTTATAACATTGAGAGTTGTAACACTGAGGGCTGTAACACTGAGGGCTGTAAAATTGAAGGGGGGTTAAGATGGAGGGCTGTAACACTGAGGGCTGTAACACTGAGGGCTGTAACACCGAAGGTTATAACATTGGGGGCTGTAACACTGAGGGCTGTAACACCGAGGGTTATAATACTGAGGGCTGTAACACTGAGGGCTATAACATTGAAGGGGGGTTAAGATGGAGGGTTGTAACACTGAGGGCTGTAACACCGAAGGTTATAACATTGGGGGCTGTAACACTGAGGGCTGTAACACCGAGGGTTATAACACTGAGGGCTGTAACACTGAGGGCTGTAACACCGAGGGTTATAACACTGAGGGCTGTAACACTGAGGGCTGTAAGACCGAGGGTTGTAACACTGGGGGCTGTAACACTAAGGGCTGTAACACTAAGGGTTTTGACATTGAGGGCTGTAACACTAAGGGCTGTAACACACTGATAGTTGTAACACTGATGGCTGAAACACAAAAGGCTGTATTATTGAGGGCTGTAGCATTAAGGGCTGTCAGATTGATGGCTGTAGCAATGAGTGCTGTAACAACGAGGGCTAACACAATGATAGCTTACACACTAAGGGCTGTTACACTGAGGGTGGTAACATTGAGGGCTGTAACACTGATGGCTTACACACCGAGGGCCAACACACTGATGGCTGTAATGCTGATGGCTGTTACATTTAGGGCTGTAACACTGATGGCTGTAACACTTGGGGCTAACACACTGATGGCTGAAACTTTGAGGGCTGTAGCACTAAAGGCTGTAACATTTGGGGTTGTAACACTAAGGGCTGTTACACTGAGGGCTAATAAACTGGCGGTTGTATTACTGATGGCTGAAACAAAGAGGGCAAACACACTAATTGCTGTAACACTGAGGGCTGTAACAATAAGGGTTGTTACACTGAGGGCTGTAACACTGAGGGATTACACACTGGGGGCTGTAACTAGGATGGCTGAAACATTGAGGGCTGTAGCAATGAGGGCTGTAACAAAAAGGGCCAACACAATGATTGCTTACACACTTATGTCTATGACACTGAGGTTTAACACATTGAGGGCTGTACGATGAGGGCTGTTACACTAAGGGGTTGTAAAACTGATGGCTGTAACACTGAGCGCTGTTACACTGAGGGTTATAAAACTTAGGGCTGTAACACTGAGCGTTGTAACACTGATGGCTGTAATGCTGAGAGGTGTACCACTGAGGGCTGTAACACTTAGATCTGTAACACTGAGCATTGTAACACTGATGGCTGTAACACTTAGGGCTGTTACAATGATGGCTGTAACACTGAGGGTTGTAACACTGAGGGTTGTAACACTGAGGGCTGTAACACTGAGAGTTGTAACACTGAGGGCTGTAACACTGAGGGTTGTAACACTGAGGGTTGTAACACTGAGGGCTGTAACACAGAGGGCTGTAACACTGAGGGTTGTAACACTGAGGATTGTAACACTGAGGGTTGTAACACTGAGGGCTGTTACACTGAGGGTTGTAACACTGAGGGCTGTAACACAGAGGGCTGTAACACTGAGGGTTGTAACACTGAGGATTGTAACACTGAGGGTTGTAACACTGAGGGCTGTTACACTGAGGGTTGTAACACTGAGGGCTGTAACACTGAGGGTTGTTACCCTGAGGGCTGTAACACTGAGGGTTATGGTAAATGGATGGACTTGAGCTTATATAGCGCTTTTCTAGTCATGGACCACTCAAAGCTGCTGTACACCACAGGTCACACTTACCCATCCACACCCATTTGCTCTCACATTCACACACTGATGGATCCAATCTTTACTATGACAGCTATCCATCAGTACATCTAACACAGTCACGCCCTTTCATACCCATTCACACACCACTGACGCAGCAGTGGGAGCAACTAGGGGTTAAGTGTCTTGCCCAAGGACACATCGCCATGTGTCGCCCAGAGCTGGGCTTGAACCTGCAACCTTCCGATTACCGACCAAGCGCATTCTCCAACTGCGCCACCGACGGGTTGTAACACTGAGGGCTGTAACACGGAGGGTTGTAACACTGAGGGCTGTTACACCGAGGGCTGTAACACTGAGGGTTGTTACACTGAGGGTTGTAACACTGAGGGCTGTTACACGGAGGGTTGTAACACTGAGGGCTGTTACACTGAGGGCTGTAACACTGAGGGTTGTTACACTGAGGGTTGTAACACTGAGGGCTGTTACACTGAGGGTTGTTACACTGAGGGCTGTTACACTGAGGGCTGTAACACTGAGGGTTGTTACACTGAGGGTTGTAACACTGAGGGCTGTTACACTGAGGGCTGTTACACTGAGGGCTGTTACACGGAGGGTTGTAACACTGAGGGCTGTTACACTGAGGGCTGTAACACTGAGGGTTGTTACACTGAGGGTTGTAACACTGAGGGCTGTTACACTGAGGGTTGTTACACTGAGGGCTGTTACACTGAGGGCTGTAACACTGAGGGTTGTTACACTGAGGGTTGTAACACTGAGGGCTGTTACACTGAGGGCTGTTACACTGAGGGCTGTTACACTGAGGGTTGTAACACTGAGGGCTGTAACACTGAGGGTTGTTACACTGAGGGTTGTAACACTGAGGGCTGTTACACTGAGGGTTGTAACACTGAGGGCTGTTATAATGAGGGCTGTTATAATGAGGGCTGTCACATTGAGGGATAAAGTCGAAATGCTTAAGAACTGAGGCTTAAATAATTAAAGCTAAACACTGTGCCTGTTTCTGCTCTTTTTCAAACTGCTCAGCAGTCAACACTTGGTCTGGACCATGTTATCTCTAACTGTCTCAAGTCCCTTTGTCTTTTCCCACTTTGTCTAAAACCATTCTGTATTTAACCACTATGTTTCTAACTTCTCTGTCTCTAACCACTTTGTCTGTAACTGCCTTTTCCCCTTCAGCTTTGTCCCAACTGCTCTGTCTCTAACTGCTCTGTTTTTGACGGCTTTTATCTCTAATTGTCTATAGAAGTGCTGTCTCTAACTGCTCCATCTCTGAGCCCAGCTTGGCTCAGGGTTTTATGGTTCCCTTTCTGTCCATGGATCAGATCATGAAACTTGTCGTCTGCAGAGTCTTTATGTGCTGTTGCTCTACTGAAGCTTGGACTTGGTCCACCTTAAATCAGCTGACTGGTTTTTCAAGCTGGCAGAAGCATGCTTTAATGCAGCCAAATAAAAGAGTTATTTTAGGAAGTGATGAATTCAAATCATCTGAATCTGAGCCAACAGGAAACAGAGCTGCTGCTCCTCTCAGCTGACATATGTCTCCACGACTGTCCCCACAAATAAAACCTGCTCCACAAACCCTCAGGAGGAGAAGTCAAACTGACAAACACGTCAGCAGGTTCAGACTTCAGCACGCTGTGTTTAAGTTTTTAAATCAAGAATAAAAGCACAACAACTTAAACAGACCAACTAAGGCTTCACAGAAATCCTCCATCAATTGCTTTGATCATCTCAGCTTTTAGTGCATGGACTGTTCAGACATGACTCTGAATCTCTGACACGCATCGCAGCAAAGGCTCTTGTCATTGCAGACAGAGACCACCTGAGGACTGCACCAATCAGAGAGGAGCTCTATAGTCTGAGCCACCTCAGATCAGGTAAGTTTAATTGGCTTGAACCAAGACTCAGAGTTAATGTTCACGTTTTATTTTAGCTTCAACAGAAAGGCGAGTTCAGTTCAAAAAAGATGAAAACACAACAAGACAAACCCTGGTTTTAAAAACACTAATCTTTCTTTGTGTAGCAGACGTTATCTCAGGGTTTCAGATGGAGACGAGCACGCAGCCTGATGGCAGTTCTTAGACTAAAGAGGCTGTTAAAGCTCTGGGACCATCCTGTGTCTGCTGTGACGGACTCGCTCTGCACTAACTGTGCTCACAGCTTCGCCGCTCGCAGCTCGCCGCTCGCAGCTCGCAGCTCGCCGCTCTCAGCTCGCCGCTCGCTGGCTGTGAACACTCATGTACGGTGGTCCTGGCTTAAGCAGTCAAGCTGCTGAACAGGGATTGCGGGAAGTGTAAGAGGATTGGCTGTAAGTGACCTCCAGATCGCTGTCTGCACTCTGCGAGAGCAGGAAAACACTGAGCTCAGCTGGTAATGAGGGAGGAGATAAACACTGACGAGGGAGAGTCAGCCTTCATCAAGTGTGTAAGAGAGAGCAGGGCGCAGAGACCCATACACACTGTCCTCTAAAGCAGTCAGCACGCAGGGACACGCTGTACAGGTGGGCTGGAGAACACTAGGACACTGACAGGGGGAGAACAATGTTCCCTGTAGGTCTTGAAAAAAAGAATCATCCTAATGCAATAAGAAAAACAAGACATTTCTCTTTACCCCACAGATAGATTATTCTACTATTTGAAAAACAACTCGGACATCATTTTACTCCCATGCATGTTTCTGGACTTGTTAGCTGAATGTGGCCCATATCAAGTCTCATAAGATCATTTTTATTAAAAACAAAACAAAAACTTGATTTGGCTTTTTGCAGAGTGTAGGATCTAATCTGTACAGAGCTGAGCTTAGTGTCTGCTACCAGTGTAGCATGCTAACAGCCTAGCATGTTTTCACCTCAGAGTCAACAGGCTGAGGTGAGCAGAGCTCCTCTCTGGAGGTCTACCAGTTCGTCTCTGCTGCTGAGGATCACTAACCACTGTGTCAAGCTTTACACCAATCAGAGTCCAGTATTTACAGTTTTTTTTTACGATTGCTTCAGCACGATTATGAGAACAGGGCTCAGGATTTGAAGGCACTACACACAGTTAGCACAGCCACGCACACGATATGCTGTCAGATCCTGTGCTAAATGAAACACTCTTGTAAAAACCATACACACATTAATAAAAACCATATTATGTCACCATGTAAAACACACATATTTCATAAGGCTTTACTCTGATGAACCAGTCACAAACTGCTGTGTTTAACTTGAGACACTTTCAGCAATTCTACCTCTCAGTGCTTAGATTGCTGTAAGTGAAGTACACAGAGAAAATATACAATGTGGTAAATTCACCAACACAACACAAGATCAGTGCTGCAGGCTCTTGAAAATATGTTTTCTGTCTCTTCATGAAACCAAAATCAGTCACCACAGACAATGACAACAAAGCCTATTCTCCTCCTGCTTGAGGTTTTCCTCCACCTCTAGCTCCTGCTGGTCCTCCACGGATTCCTCCTCTCACCCTCACTCCTCCTCTGACTCCTTCCATTTTGGTTGAAAGCAGGTGAACTCACCTGCTGCATTTTTATAGTGCTCAAACCTGATTGGTGTGTCTGCAATCAAGCAATCATGTGTTTACACATCTGATGTGTGTGTTTCATCAGCTGGCTCATAGGTGTGCTGATCTGTCAATCTGGGCGCTGGAATTGTAAGGATGTGTCATCATGATACACTTCAGTGTCTGATCTATACAAGTGTGTTTAGTGTTTAACAAATCACTGTGTATACTGTTATGAAAACAGTGTGAGGCTGACTTTGTGTTTACAATGGTGTAAATCTGGGGGGTATTGCACAAAACCAGGATAAGGGATTAAGCTGGCAAACATTGGTTATCCTGGATGAAGTTAGCCTCAAGTCGGTTGAACAAAAGCTGGCCAAGTTTATCCTGGCCTAGTTACCATGGTGATTTATTCTCTGCAGCTAGCCTGCTCCAGACCAGGCTAACTACCAGGATAAAATTAATCCTGTGCTGGCTCTGCTCTCTGTAATGTGAGAAATGATCATGGTTTACAGCATTTCCATGATTTTTCTACACATTACATCATTTAATCATCCTGCACCCAAATCTTACAACTGTAGTCATTGCATTTGCTGGTTGACTTTAGTGTTATTCATTTGCACAGATAATATGAAGACAAAAATAACTTTTAGCTCAGACAGTTGAGAAACATTTCTTTAATAATACAAGTCCTACAATAAAAGGTTTAAAATTATTATTAAGAAAATGGAAAAAACATGTCTTACTGAAATTGGTACTAAACCAAACTGATGAAAGAAATAAATGAAAAATTAAAAACCCTAAACCTATAGAATGAGAAAGAAGAGAAACAAAGGAAAAACAAATATATCACACCACTGAAATGGACTACAATTCAGACAGAATATAATTTTGTCTTAACTGTCTCCTGAAAATAGGAAAATCGTCCTATTTTAGGCCTCCACCTTTAGGAGCGAAAGGGTCCCACATCATTCTGACTCCACTTTTTAACTTAAACAATCTTTCTATTCATTCATTCGGTCTCATTGTCAGCCCTACTGATATATTGCAATGCTAATTAAGACAGCCTGTCAAATTGCTGTCAGAGGTTTAATTAATAAGTATATCATTGCAGTTAATTGAACTATTACCCTTAATGATTGCTGGAGTTGCAAGGATAGTTTCAATAGCGACTGACGAGGGCAACATAGTATATATAGGTCCAACTTCCTCTTCACCTGTTACCTCTTCATGATGGCATGCCCTTTTTTGGAGGATGTATTGGATGAGGAAGCGCTCATCATCAGACGAGCATTTAGACGAGAAAGAGTTTTCAGGGACAGGTCAGACCCACTGGCATTTGGCGAAGACTATCTCATTGAGAGATACAGATTTTCACGCAATGGACTGAAGTACCTATGTGGGCTCCTCGGTCCTAAAATACAGCACCAGACCGCTCGAAGCCATGCCCTAACTGTACCACAGATGGTCTGTGTTACATTGAGGTTCCTTGCAAGTGGAAGCTTCCTGTATTCTGTTGGTGATGCAGAGAACCTCAATAAAGGAACCATTTGCCGCACAGTTAGACGTGTTTGTCTGGCCCTGAAGTCACTTATCCACATCTTCGTCACCTTTCCTGGCCACAGAAGACAGCTCTACATCAAGGAGGACTTCTACAAAATTGCAGGTAACCTCAATTTCAGCTTGCAAATACTGGTTCCAATTCGATCAGTTACAGTTGTATACTTTGTGTTACAGCTTTTCCTAATGTGATTGGTGCAGTGGACTGCACCCACATTAGAATTCAACGGCCCTCAGGGGAACATGAGGGAGATTATATCAACAGGAAATCTTTCCACAGCATCAATGTTCAGGTAAGAGTCATTTGTAGTGAGTTACACCTGTATATATTCTTCAATTTTGTGCCTAAAAGGAGCTTAATAGGTTACATGTCACCTTTTCAGATGATCTGTGATGCCAACTGCCTTGTTAGCAATCTGGAGGCAAAGTGGCCTGGATCAGTCCACGACTCCAGAATTTTTAGGGCTAGTCCAATCCACAGGACACTCTCACAAGGTAAGCTACACATTATATTTGTAAGCACCTTGGATATTATGAGTGTGTAACTATATAGATTAAGTTAATTAAGAAGTTATGCATTTTATTATTAGGTGAATTCTCTGGAGTGCTGCTGGGCGACAAAGGCTATGCCTGCGAGTCATTTCTTCTGACTCCTCTTGCTGACCCCCAAACCCCACAACAGCAGGCCTACAACCATTCACACAGCAGGACAAGGGCTCGCATTGAAATGACCTTTGGCCTTCTGAAATCACGATTTCAGTGCCTGCACCACCTGAGGGTTTCCCCACCCAGAGCATGTGACATCATCGCAGCATGCACAGTGCTGCACAACATAGCAGGTTTACGCAAGGAGAGGGCCCCACCTCGAGTGGCTGTTGAGGTCTGGGAAAATGCTCCCATCTTCCCGGACAACATTGCTGGCCGAGTAGTCAGAGAGCAATATATTGCCAATTTTTTTTCATAGCAAAGTGCTGAATTTGGGATAAATAAATGATCTTGTGTGGTACTTTTTGCTGTGTAGTCAATTTCTAAATTCCACATCTCCAAATCAATTGTATACCCCACATTTACCATGAAAGAGTAAAAAAAAAACACATTTCCAATTTTTAATTTTCTTTATTTGGTAATTTCTCAGCTTTCACCCTAGAGTTGTGAGAGAAAAAGCAAAAATAATTATCACACTCAATTACAGATATGGTTACAGTGTGCATTGCTATGTCTGCTCACCTCCCGTTCAAACTTTTGGATCTCCATGTCCAATATTTTAAGCTTCCTTTTTTTAATTTCAATGTCCAGATCAATTGCCTCCAGATTCCTCTTCTCCCTCTGAATTTTCAGTCCTGCCAGCTCCACCTGCTTCTGCAGGTGTTTGGCATAGAGCACCCGGATAGTTTGTGCATTCTGTAGAAGAACAAATAATTAGCACAACAGGATTTGTGTATCACAGATTTACTTCAGTCTATAGTATACTTACAATGTTACCAGTTTCATTCTGAGGTGGTGCAGTCTCTAGGTCCTGTAACAGATTTTTATTAGCACTCCATCACCAACTTTCTATCAATTTTGGACTAAAGAAGCAGTATTGCTTCAAAAATTTGACATGATACCTCATGCCTTCTGGAGTCCACTGAGAGAGTCTCCTCATCTACAGAAGTACATTCAGCAGCTGCAGATGTGCCTTCCCCCTGCCACAAACACACATGAATCAACAGAACTCATATTTACATTTGAGAAGACATGTGAAGCCTGCAATTTTGAATAAAATGTACAGTACTTACTGGATCATCTTCTGGTGGCTCCAGAAGCAAGACTGTGTCCCCAGACACTGCAAGTGGATTCGAAGTCAGACAGTATCAAATTGTCAGATGTGTTTAAACTGCAGAGAAACTGCAAGATTACCTTGTAAGAAGGCGCAACGTTCTGTAGCAAGGACAGAATCTGTCACAGTCCCCCCCTGGATCCCCTTCATCACTGGCCTCCCTTTATTCAAGTCAAGTGCCAGCTCCTCTGCTGGGGTCAGGGCCTGGCTTGGTGGGCCACCCCCTGTGCTGGTTTGATGGGTCTTTTTTTTCACGGCTAAAATTGTACAGAAATTCATTCTCAGCAGACAACAAATTTATCACTTCATTTGATAATTGCTCTTTGGGCCACGCATAAGTAACTTACCAGACTGCAGAATATTTTTATATTTAGTTTTCACCTGCTGCCAGGTTCTTTTCTGGCCGGACAGATTTGTTCTTCATGACAGATGAGGGATGAAACAGAACACAACATAAGAACATTGGATCCAATAGATAACACGGACACAGAGTTGAAATTTTCTTTGAACTTAATTATACTTAAAATAACCTGAGTAACATGCATTTCTATGGGCCACATTAAAGAAAAACATAAGTATTGATTAGCGGACTTGAAAAGTCATCAGCTCCGCATCCTAAAACTGCAATTATGACAGTGTGTGGAGTACAGTTTCTTAATTGTACATGTTTGCTCTACTTACGCATTAAGCCGGTCCGTTATTAACTGCCAGGCTTTTTCCCTCTCCTTTTTTATCACACTCGTGTTACCTTTCTTGTGTATTATGTGTTTCACTTCTTCATACAGTTGAAGAAGCATTGCCTGTTCGTCCCGCGTGAAGAAAGATGCACGTCCTTGTTCCATTTTCAATCTGTGATTCTGTGATCGATCTCGCGGTCTTCTTAAGAAGGCTGTGAACGCCCACTTATCCAAATGATCCACACCTGGCTTGACTAAGCCGCGTCTTTTCATCCTGGCTCTGCAAACGTGCAACCAATTAATCCGAGAAAACGCCGACTAGGCTTATTCAAGCCGCGCCTGCTCATTTATCCTGGATGTATTTATCCTACTTTTGTGCAATACCCCTCTGGTCTGACGTTTTGCTCCTTAAGTGTAAGGAATTCTTTTTCAACCTCGGGGTCGCGACCCCACGCGGGGGTCGCCTGGAATTTCCAGCAATTGATTAAAAAAGAAAAAAAAAAAAAAAAGATAAAAAAATACTAATATATTTTTTAATGATTGAATAGGCCCATATATTTCAACGGTTAGTGCTGCAGCCTCACAGTAAGAAGGTCACCGGTTCAAATCCCCACCTCGGCCGGTGGGCCTTTCTGTGTGGAGTTTGCATGTTCTCCCCGTGCATGCGTGGGTTCTCTCTGGGTACTCCGGCTTCCTCTCACAGTCCAAAAACATGCTCACCAGGTTAATTGGTCACTCTACATTGTCCCTAGATGTGAGTGTGTGCGTGCATGGTTGTCTGTATGTGTCAGCCCTGCGATTGACTGGCAACCACTCCGGGGTGTACCCTGCCTCTCGCCCAAATGATTGCTGGGATAGGCTCCAGCCACCCGCGACCCTAAAAGGATAAGCGGTACAGAAAATGGATGGATGGAAGTTTAACCCTCTCGACTGGATGTTACATCATGTCGTAAAACAGCGCTACCTCCGCTGCAGAGCCGCAGCTGGCTACAAGGCGCTTGCCGCTTAGTGTATCACTCCATGCACCATATGTAAACAAACGCAGGTAGTCTGCCAGGACGAAGAGACATGATGAGAACTAGAGCCTTATTTAGCGGTGTTTTTGTGTGAAAGTAACGCGCTGAAAATTCTGTGAATAAAGCAGGAATGCAGACCGATATCAGATTTTTTCGTTGGGAGTCCGTTTATTTGTGTTTTTGGTCAAGTAAAATATGGCCCCGTCTGAGTGCAGAGGAAACCTGCAGAGGAGCAGGGAGGGGGTGTTTGGTGTGAGCGCTCTGGGCTTCTGCTGCACAAAAACACTGCTGTAGGGGTAATTTCTGCCATAAACCTTGTGATAGGACCCAACTTGTTCCATCCCAGAATATCACTTTAAATACGGTGAGTTGAGAGAGACAGCCACAATACATAAAAGACACAAAAAACTCTGAAGCTGAAAGTGAAGCACTGTGGTTTATCCTTAAAATGTTCATTGTTGCTGGTTTAAGATGCTGCAGCTCTTTCATAATTAATTGTTTGAGTTATTTGTTGAGCATCAATTTGCAGCCTTGTAAATATAAGCTCCAATGAATGTACATATCCTGACCAGGAAAATTCTCAACCTAACTTTCCTGCCTCATCCATAGTAGTATACATTATATAGCCTTAGTGTTGGTTGAAATAAGGTTTATCAAAAAATTAAAATAAAATAAAATTATATATATATATATATATATATATATATATATATATATATATATATATATATATATATATATATATATATATATATATATATATATATATAACAAAAACTATTACATGAACAAAAACATTTTTTAGCAAAAAAATCATTCGTTTTAGGTGTCTGAGGTCGCAACTTGTGATGTAAAAATGGGGTCACAGCCTTAAAAAGGATGGGAACCACTGGCGTAAGGTGCTGATGATTTTGTAGATCTCTTGTTTCTAGTGTTTATGCATCCTGTAACACATCAAGGTCAGAATACCAGCTAACAGGGAGAAATATGAAAAACAACATTTATTTTATTGGCAGCTGAGGATCAGTGGAAGAGTGGTCGCCTCTCAATCAGAAGGTCGAGGGTTCTATTCCAGCTCCTGCAGTCACATGCTGAAGTGTCCTTGAGCAAGACACTAAACCCCAAACTGCTCCTACTGTTGGTCAGTGGTGTGTGGATGGGCTTAGACTGTGTTTACTTGAAGGTTGTGTTCAGTCAGGCAAAAACACACATCATCAGCTCTAAAACAATACAAGTGTGTGTGTGTGTGTGTGTGTGTGTGTGTGTGTGTGTGTGTGTGTGTGTGTGTGTGTGTGTGTGTGTATACATTCCTGATATTAGTTGCCTGTGGCACAGTGCCAATCACTCCTCACGTCGCAATTACAAAGAGCAGAGGGCTTCAGGTAATCAGCATCGATCACACACACACACACACACACACACACACACACACACACACACACATTGATTAGCCACCCTGGCCTGAAGGGGGACAGAGAAAGTGTGTGATGTGACAGAAATCTGAGAGCAGATGTTAGAGACATGAAGAGGAGAAGGGAGAAAAATCAGAAAGCTGTGTGTGTGTGTGTGTGTGTGTGTGTGTGTGTGTGTGTGTGTGTGTGTGTGTGTGTGTGTGATGTATCATTGAGCAGAAAGCATGCTGGGACTGCTGGTCATCAGTGAATGGTGCTGAGCGTCTGTGGAATGAAGCTGCAGGTGAAAGCAGGCTGATAAACGATTAGGTGTGGTTCCTCATGAGGGTCAAAGGTCACCATCACATCACTGGGCGCCACCACTGGTGGACACCATTACTGCTAGGTCCTGAACCACAAGTTCAGGAAACAGTCAGCAAAAAGCCAAGACACCGTGTTACCGGAAGATCAGGGTTTGAGGGCCCAGCCTCAGCTGGACCTCTCTGTGGATCTCAGAGGCAGTCTGCTCCCTGTACACCCCCCCCCCCCCCCCACACACACACACACACCACCACCACCACCCCCCCCACACACACACACACACACCACCACCACCACCCCACACACACACACACACACACACACACACACACACACACACACACACACACACACACACACGCTCAAACAAAGACCAACACTGAAAGGACTGCCAAGAACTGCTTTGAAGCGGGGCAGGTTGAAACCTGTGAGGGAGCCATTCAGCTCTGTTTACCCCCCTAAGGCCTGAGTACGGCTCGTTAAGACCACTCCTCATCCTGGGAAAGTCCCCCAGGAACCAGCTCACAGGAATGTCAGCACACAGTCCCAATCCTTGATCCACCTCAGACACCGTTTACACCACGTTTTATTTGAATACGTAAAAACGCAGTGAAAAAAATCTGCACTTACATAGAAACACTGATGGACTGAAAATACTGTAGTAAGCATGCCAGGCCTGTAGGTGGTGCTGTCTTATCCAGAAGCAGCTTTTGGTAGATCTCCACTGAAGTAGAGTTGGGCCGATCATCTGGTGTGTTGGTGAATGCTCAGAGCAGAAGTGGAGCAACAGATGCTCATTTAGTTAAAGACAGTCACAGATTCAGCAGATTGAGCAGCACAAGCTCAACACAGAAGACCAGGACAACTATTACAATGGGACTGTTGATCTGTTGGACTGTTGGATGCACTTGTGCTAAGCTGAGTGTGACAACAGCGTGTCCACTAAAAACACCAGCTGACTGTTTACATGGCAATGTGGCAGGGTTTCAGAAAAATTTAATTCTGGAGGCCTTTTTTGAAAGTTTGTATTTAAGGTTGGCTGAAGCTCAGTTTCCATGTAAATAAAAGGCCAAAACTCAAAAAAACAAAAGAAATAAAACTGTTGCTGTGTAAACAGCCCCTCATACTGTACTAACCTCAAACAATACCAAGCTCGCACGAATACAACCTCAGACTGTACTCAACTCAGACTGTTTCCACCTCAGACTGTACTCAACTCAGACTGTTTCCACCTCAGACTGTACTCAACTCAGACTGTACTCAACTCAGACTGTTTCCATCTCAGACTGTACTCAACTCAGACTGTACTCAACTCAGACTGTTTCCACCTCAGACTGTACTCAACTCAGACTGTTTCCACCTCAGACTGTACTCAACTCAGACTGTTTCCACCTCAGACTGTACTCAACTCAGACTGTTTCCACCTCAGACTGTACTCAACTTAGACTGTTTCCACCTCAGACTGTACTCAACTCAGACTGTACTCAACTCAGACTGTTTCCATCTCAGACTGTACTCAACTCAGACTGTACTCAACTCAGACTGTTTCCACCTCAGACTGTACTCAACTCAGACTGTTTCCACCTCAGACTGTACTCAACTCAGACTGTTTCCACCTCAGACTGTACTCAACTCAGACTGTACTCAACTCAGACTGTTTCCACCTCAGACTCTACTAACCTAAGACTGAACTGACCTAATACAAAACTAACCTTAGACTCTACTAACCTTAGACAACCATTTCAAACAAAGCTGGGTGTTGGAGGGCTGTGTGGGGTCAAAATGACTCACCATAAGCCCAAAAGTCTCTAAAGTTGTAGCAGTGCTCTCTGTGTCTCATTGTGCTGACTCTGATGACATTGCACTTCATGTAAACAAACACTTCACGATGATGTAGGCAGGCCAAGTGTGTGTGTGAAACCCGCTAAAGTCTGGTTCATACAGGGATAGTGTGACCGCTCGCCGTGCTCTCCAGCTGGGGAAGGGCTCTGCGGGGGGCAATAGTGCTTAAGCACAGCACGGTTTGAATGGACAGTGTGACCGCGCCCTAAGATTGTACTAACCTGCATGATGCAGAGTGCATGCTGCAAAGTGCAGACTACAAAGTGCAGGGTGCAAAGTGCTTGGTGCAAAGTGCAGGGCTCTGCAGGGTGCAGGGTGCAGAGTGCATGGTGCAAAGTGCAGGGTACAGAGTGCAGAGTGCAGAGTGCATGGTGCAAAGTGCAGGGCTCTGCAGGGTGCAGGGTGCAGAGTGCATGGTGCTAAGTGCAGGGTACAGAGTGCAGAGTGCATGGTGCAAAGTGCAGGGTACAGAGTGCAGGGTACAGAGTGCAGGGTACAGAGTGCAGAGTGCATGGTGCAAAGTGCAGATGCATGGTCCAAGGTGCACCTCTGTTGCAATGAAACCTGGTCCATGGCCCTTTTGACACCTCTGTCCTAGGGGAAAGGTCTGATTTCTTTGGGCAGCAGTGATTCAGGGAGCAGTGCTGAGCTCTGAGGAGCAGAGGGTGATACCTCTAGGCGTCTTCAGTCAGAACATCAGAGTTATCTTCTCCTGCAGGCTGTCGACTCATCTGTGAGAGGAAGGCCTCACGTGTCCCCTGAATCATATCCCCTCAGTCATATCTGCCTCTTCAACAGCCTGTAATGTGCTCTTATCTTCAACTCCCCAAAACCTTCTCCTCTGGCTTTCATTTCTCTGCTCCAATTTAAACTGCCTCCTCCCCCTCCCCCTTCTCCTTCACAGTAAACCAGCTCACTGTGACACAGCCTGGGGACAGGGACACACGCTCAGAGCTCTGCTGAAAACAGAAGATGTGACTGCTGCTGGTTTACATGTTTAGGTCAGAAAGATGTTCCAGTGATTGTACTCCATCACTGTGTCAACTGCAGTTTCCAGCAAAACCAGCTAAATGCAGAGTTTCTTTTCTCAGAGAAACCTCCATCAGCAAATGACGCTGAGCTGAGCAGAGCTGAGCTGAGCAGAGCTGATATGAAAACTTAGGTTGATGTTCATGTCTGGAAAAAAAGGGAAGGATTAAAGTTTTGATAAACGTGTGAATCAGGAGAGACAGACACATCAAAACATCAGCCCATGAACCATCTTTATCTGCTTCCTGTCACATGATTCTGCTCCCTGTCATATGACTACTTTTCGTCTCTCATCCCCTTTTTAGGTTGGCTGTTAAGTCATATTTATGAAGAACCAAGGGTGGATGTTCAGACTGGGCATGTGCAGAGTTCCAAACCACTGCATATTATGTTCTAAAAATAAGCACCAGAGCCATTTGACCCAATCCATGGCATTTGCATCTGCAGGTCATAAAATATATCAATGGGTGGTAAAAGTGACTGTAAAATACACTTCAGTATTAAGCCAAGTTTCCTGCACATTGATCTGATGTTTATTTAGTAACAAGATTTAAAAATAAAGATTAGTTTAAACAACCTTGGACACTGGAAAAACATTGCATTTACAGTCAAATATAACTGCTTCAATCCTTCATAAATGTAATGTTTTACATATTTGTTTATATTTCTTCCAACTACACTTAGAATTTATCTAAATTTAAAAAAAAGAAAATGAGAAATATATTTATAATTTATTTAAAATTTTGATGTAAGTGGTGTCCCTGGGTTTTCATTCAGTCCTGTTACCCTGACACATTGCTCCCTCTGAAAAATTTGGAATATTCTACAAGTCACATGATCCACAGAAAGAAGCATCATTCAGATCCACTGCAGGCCATGGGAAGGCCAACAGTGGATGCATCTCAAAGCCATAACCTGCAAGCTCCTCTCTCCTCTCTCCTGTCTCCTCTCTCCTCTCTCCTCTCTCCTCCACGGCACAGGAAGTACTTTCTGAGTGGTCATTTTGAAAACTGTCCCAAAGCGATAATTGCGCTCAGAAGAGAGAGGATGGAGGAGACTGACTGGAGGAGCTATGATGAAGGAAACATGAGAGCCGGCATTGTAGAAGTCTTTTCACAGACAGACACGCCCCCACATGGAAGATCACTCTCTGATTGGACGCTGCAGTGGCTCAGACTTCTCTTCATGAAACTTCACAAACACAACAGAGTTTAATGAGAGAAAAGACGAGCTGAGGACAGGCACAGAGGATGTTTCAGAAACTGATCATAAACCTGGTAATAAAGTGTTCTCTGTGAGTTTAGAGCACAAAACACTGAACACAACCATCATCAAAACAATACAACAGAGGATTAATACAGAAAACTCAAAAAGAAACCTCATAAATAATATCTTACTGAAACACAATAAACTGGGTATATTAATGAGTTTCAGAGTTCACGATCAGATGGGCTCTGGATTAGGGCTAAATAATTCATAAATAATCAAAAAATTATGTATTTTACTGGTGAAGTGATCCTCGAGCTTCTAAACAGCACACAGAATAAACAGAGAGCAGGTTTTCTTCATGGTAACGTGTGTTTAACTGGTTAAAGGAACAGACAAATCTGTTACTGTTTCTGTTAGATCAAAGTTATTACAGCGCACATGTGCAGACACACAAACAGCTGTTAGAGCTGACTGACAGATGATCCAGAGGTGATCATCTGATGCCGTCACCAATAAAACACATTGCTTCATGTGACGCTCTGAAGGAGAGGATGTCCCATTGCTCTAAAAACTAATCTCCTCCATCCTCTCTCCTCTCCTCATTTCCTTGCGTCTCTCCATCATCTCTGGTGGGAGGGACTAAGATGCAAGTGAACGCAAGTGGAGCAAGAAAGGAGGGAACTTTGAAGTTTTGAGACACACCCAAAAAGTTCACTGCTTAATTTTTCTGCACTGTAAAGTTTGATTTTGCACATTTGTTGTTCCAACATATTATTTTGAGTCAGTATGAAAAAGAATTACTTCATTTGTTGTGATAACATGTAATTCAAAAGCTGAAAATGTACGATTCTTGTTTCAATATCAAAAATTGAGTTAAAGGGCTGCCTGTAAATTTTAAGAGAGGACAACAAAAATAAATGATTTGTTCCGGCACGACAGGGGTTAACTTGGTTAAATAAAATCTTTTGTGTCAACTCTTGTCTAAGTTTAGTTGATTTAACCTTGTGAGTTGATTTAACTTTTTTTAGTAGTTGATTAAAATAATAAATCTTTTTCAACTCATTCAAACTTTTCAGTTATGTTAACCTTTATTTCTTTATTTAGCTTAAATATATTTGTTCATAAACTCAACTTCTACTCTCTAAAACACCTCACTACACTGTAAAAAATAATGGTGAAACACAGGCAGTGGGGCATTCCAGTAGTTTTTTGTTCTTTTACAGGACATGTGCTGTAAGTCATTTAAACTCTCATCATTTTGTAGGTTGGATTACAGCATATGAATGTGAAATAATATTTAAATACTAGCAACCCTGCTTTTATTGTTATTTTACTGCAAAGCATTTTTTGTCGTGGAGATGTCTTCTTACCGTAAGTGAGGAGGGAACACAGTGGATTTAAGACCCTGTTGTACATTAACATCTTACACTGCGGAGACACAAGCTTTCTGTGCTCATCTGCATGAATCAGCTCTCTGTGCTCCACACGGCACAGTCGGGTTATCTGTGCTCCACATGGCACAGTTGGGCTATCTGTGCTCCACACCGCACAGTCGGGTTATCTGTGCTCCACATGGCACAGTTGGGCTAACTGTGCTCCACACGGCACAGTCAGTTATCTGTGCTCCACACGGCACATCACTATCTGTGCTTTACTTGGCATGGGCACATGTACTCAAAGTTTTTCACAGTGTGTTTATTGATTATGCTAATAAATAACATGTCTTGATGGGTTAAGACTGACAAGACAGCAGGTCATTCTCATGGAGCAAAAACAGCTGGTCTGTGTTGGTTGGAACACAGACAGCCTGTGTCCTCAGTGTAAGATATCAATGAACAGCAGGCTCTTATACCCACTGTGTTCTCTCCTCTCTTATGATTACCAAACACCATCACACAAAAGAACAATAAAAGCAGGGCTGCTTGTATTAAACTGTTATTTCACATTTATATGCTGTGATCCAATCTACATTGTGATGTAAAAACAAATTACACCACATGCACAGTAAAATAACAGAAAAAAAGGGAAGCCCTTGCTGCCAGTATCTTACCATACAGTGGAGTGAAATGTTTTACCGTGTAGAAGTTGAGTTGATGAAAAAATATCAGTCAACACAACATAAAAAAAGGGTTAACATAACCAAAAAGTTTAATTGGGTGAAATTATATAAATTACTACAGAAGTAGATGGAGAAGAAGTTAAGTTGACGCTCAACGTTTTAATCAACCAAACTAAGACACAAAACATGTTATTTAAGCAAGTTTACTTCTGTTTGTGTTGAAACATTTTTTTTTTCTTTTGTCCTAACTTATAATTTTAGGGCGGCGCTTAAACTCGTGTTTTTTTCTTTGAAACAATAATTTACATTGAGCAGTGTGTTCATTCCATGGTATTTTCTCTGTAACTGAGGGGCCACAGTACCAGCTCCATCCTGACATTGAAATTGTGTTTTTCCCAGTGATACTTGTTTATTTTTGAAAAATGTTTTATTGAATCACTGTAATGGGCTTTGAGTCAGTATGCTAATAGCATAAATGTCATGTAGCTATATTTCATATTTTCATAATTCTACACCAAAAAAATCACTCCTGTTACTTTCAATCCTGTTACTCAAAGGAGGAGGAAAAGGACTGAGGACCAGTAACAGGACTAACACACACACACACACACACACACACACACACACACACACACACACACACACACACACACACACATACAGAGAGAGAGAGAGAGAGAGAGAGAGAGCCCTCCTGGGGGACCTTCTGTGTCTCTGTCCCATTTCTTTGTGCTGGCAGTGAGATGAAATATTTAGGAGGAGCACGGCACCCTAACCCACATACTGCCTGACTAACAGGCTCAGGAGAACACACACACACACACACACACACACACACACACACACACACACACACACACACACACACACACACTGCTGCACAGGCTCTTACTCCTCTAACTCTTCGCTAGTTAACTCCTCTAACTCACACAGTGTGCATGACAGATGGAGAATGGCGTCTGTCCATCTCTCGCTCAGGGATGGAGGACATGGTTTAATCTCTTACACACTGTTCATCAGTCATCAATCAGGCATTAATCAGTAAAAAATCAGGAATCAATCAGTAATGAATGAGTAATTGATCAGTAATGAATCCACCTGATGTCTTCAGGTGACGGTGTGAGCCTATCAGCTGATCATCTCCTCATCAGTCCTGATGGCTGTTGGTTGGTCTGTGTTTCTGCAGAGTGGATCCACCTGCTGAAGGATGGCATCTGCACTTCCTGTCTCTCTGTCAGCAGCTGAACCCTCCTTGGATGAGAATCTGTACTTCCAGGTGTGTTCCCTGTGTAAGGGTCCTTGTTGCAGACATTTTTTTCTCTGATGAACTTTGACACACAATGTGCTGGACTTATACAGACACCAAGCACAGCAACAAACACTGTTGACATCCACTGCAACACTTATGAAATTTGAGCTTTTGGACAAGGAAAAGTTCATCTTGGATGAAAAACTTTGTAATTCTATACAGCACAGCATATTCTTTCTGTAGGGACACCAACAGAAAGGAGAAGGCATGGACTGAAGGTGCTGAAGTTTTGGGAAGACCAGGTGAGTTTAACATGCTCGGGACCGATTTTAGTCCCCGAAACAGATTTCTTCCCTGATTGTGGGGAGGACTGAATCTGGGTTAAATCGGGCGAGAATCCTGTAGTGTGAGGCAGGCTTTACACTTAAACAGCGTATCTTGCTCCATGGTGCTCACGTTTCACACATGTGGACAGCTGACGCTTTGTAGCCGGCTCTGATACGTCACAAGGGGGCGTGTCTGTCAGTGAAAAGACTTCCGTGAAGCCTGCACTTGTGTTTCCTCGATTATGCCTCCTCCAGCTCAGTCTCCTCTCTCCTCTCTCCTCTCTCCTCCGAGCACATTTGGCGCTTTAGAATGTCCTCCAATATGGCTGCTCACTAAGTACTTCCGGTGTCGCGGAGGAGAGAGGAGATAGGAGACTGCATTTTGGCACATTGGGAAGCACCCTGAGAGCGAAGGAGGCACAGAGGAGGAAAGGAGGCAAAGAGGAGAAGGGAAGGAAATACAGGGAAGGAGGCACATGAGAGGAGGGTAGGAGGCACAGACAAAGAGGGAAGGAGGCACAGAAAGGAGGAGGGGAGGATGTATAGAGGAAGAGGGGAGGAGGCACATGGGAAGAGGCACATGGGAGGAGGCACATGGGAGGAGGCACATGGGAGGAGGGTAGGAGGCACAGAGGAGGAGGAGGAGAGGAGGCACAGGGGAGGATGTACAGGGAAGGAGGCACAGAGGAGGAGGTACAGGGGAGGAGGCCCAGAGGAGGAGGGGAGGTACAGGGAAGGAGGCCCAGAGGAGGAGGGGAGGATGTACAGAGGAGGAGGAGAGGAGGTCCAGGGAAGGAGGCACAGGGGAGGAGGGGAGGATGTACAGAGGAGGCACTTGGGAGGAGGGCAGGAGGCACAGAGGAGGAGGGGAGGAGGTACAGGGAAGGAGGCACAGGGGAGGAGGAGAGGATGTACAGAGGAGGCACTTGGGAGGAGGGCAGGAGGCACAGAGGAGGAGTAAGACAGCAGGAGGGAGGAGGGGACCGGAGTGTTAGGGAGGTGTTGAGGGGAATAGAAGAGGAGGGGTGCTGGGGTGGAGATGGAGGCCCAGCCTGATGCTGGCTGTGGGCTGAAGAAGGAATAGGAATTGAAGCAGAGCAAACAGGAGGTTGTCTGGGGGAAGGGAGTGGTCACTTTGGATTTGACACGGCTCCTCAGACAAACCAGATGAACCTCTCTGCTGGTGTCACTCCTCAGCCCCCTTCTGTGTGAGCGCGGTCTTACTACCAGCTGGTCTCCACGCCACGCTGGGGAAGTCATGCTTTGTCTTTTATTCTGTCTTCTTCTATTTTTCTGTGCCACAAACTTAATTTATAGTTTCAGAGCCTGGCAGGGCATGGAAGTTCTTGAGTCAGGTCATAAGTGTCACATCAGAGAAAACATCAAACCACAGGAAACCAGCAGAGCACACAGAGACCCCGACCCCAGCACACATAAGCTGCATTTCCACCAAGCAGTCCGGGTCGGTTCAGTACGGTTTGGGACGGTTTGGTACAGTTAAGCCTGATCCCATTTGCATTTCCACAGCAAACTGTGCCCTCTCGTGGTGGGCAGCGTGTAAGCTGGATGCCGGAAGCTGCAGCTGTTAAACAATAGCGCAACGCCGTAGCAGCTTACTCCGCTATTAAATCCAACAAAGAAGAAAAACACGACACAGCAAACAAAGAGCTCAGATGAAGACATGCAGCATTTCGTCCTCTCTGTGATTGGCATGTAGCTCTTTGATACAAAGAACAATCAAGCTTTGTTTCAGAGAAGTCTGTGAGCCGCCAGGAGGAGGAGCTGACGGTGAGTGACGATTCTTTTGACCAACCAACCGTCTGCAGTGTGTTGCTCCACCTTCCGAGAGCGAATCGGTTCAGTCTGGCACCCATATGGAAGGGTCCCAAAAAAGTAGGCCGGCTGGTCTCGGTTTTTAGGGATCTGTCCCAGGATGAGTCAGTGAAAATGCTCCTAAAAGCGCACCGTACCGAGACGAACCAAACCGGTCTGCTTGGTGGAAACGCGGCTAAAGTCCTGTCAACTTCTGACCAGGCTCCAACCAGGCTCCACCTGCTGGAAAGGTGTTCAGAGGATAACACAGAGGGTGCAAGTGCTCATGGGAAACAGAGTCTTTACCCAGGAAAAACACTAGCTCCTCCGGATCATCCAAATTCCAGTCCAACTCATGAAACATTCAGGTCTAATCCATTCACAGGAAGCTGAATGAAGGTTTTAAGGATCTCTTCTTCCATCTTAAGGCCAGAGCCAATTTTAGAGCAGCTTCTCTTCTCGAAGTCTCTTCAGCCTTAGTGTCTCTCTTCTTTGAATGCTAATGGCTCAGGTCAGGCTCTATTTTTAGCTCTGAATGCAGGCAGTCCAACTCTTTGATCCAGACTGGAAACGTCAATAACCACTGCGGGGTCAGAGGAAGTCCAGCAGACAGAACGGACAGATCTAATTCTTGACTTTCTCATGTAAAGACCTCAAGTTTTCTGATGATTGAGACATTTCTGGATAGATCTAACAGAGTGAGGCCACCAGAGCTGTGAATGCCCAAAGGACGTCAGCCAGCAGACCAGGAGAAAGAACACGTGGAGGTTTGCCTCAGGGACGGGGACGTAGAAAACCACGACCATCAAGAAAACAATGGAAAAGATAAAGAACTAGGAAGACTACCAGGATCAAGGCGCTACCAAGATCAGGACACCAGCAGAGACTCTACCAGAACAAGGAGACTCTACAAGGATCAGGAGACCAGGAATGGTAGAATGATCTACCAGGATCAGGAGACTCTACAAGGATCAGAAGACCACTAGACACTCTACCAGGATCAGGAGACCAGCAGAGATTTCTCAATGATTAGGAGAGTCTACCAGAACCAGCAAAGACTCTTCAAAGTTCAGGGGACCACACTAGGACAAGAAACCAGCAAAGACTCTCCCAGGATCAGGAGGCTCTAAAAGGATCAGAAGACCATTAGACACTCTACCAGGATCAGGAGACCAGCAGAGACTCTATCGGGATCAGGAGACCATCAGAGACTCTACCAGGATCAGTAGACCAATGGGGACTCTATCAGGATCAGGGGACCAGCAGACACTCTACAAGGATCAGTAGACTAGTGGAGACTCTAACAGGATCAGGAGACCAGCAAAGACTCAATCAGGATCAGGGGACCAGCAGACACTCTACAAGGATCAGGAGACCAGCAAAGACTCTATCAGGATCAGGGGACCAGCAAAGACTCTATCAGGATCAGGGGACCAGCAGACACTCTACAAGGATCAGGAGACCAGCAAAGACTCTATCAGGATCAGGGGACCAGCAAAGACTCTATCAGGATCAGGGGACCAGCAGACACTCTACAGGGATCAGGAGACCAGCAGGGACTTCACCAGGATCAGGAGACTATCAGAATCAGGAGACCTGCAGAGGCTTCACCCATCCTCAGAATTTCATAGCTCACATTATGGCCTCATTTGCCCCAAATATCTGTTTCCAAGACCCCAGAACTTCCAAAAACCTTACAGATCTGGATTTGTTTATTGGGATTGGAGGTTGAAGCGTTGAATTGTCCCATTGTGCCGTGTTTCCTCTGTGACATTTAACGTCTGTTTTTCCAAAGACGAGACATTTCTGAGTGCACAAAGGGGACACTGTCTGATCTCACTCACAACCCCTCTCACAGCTCAGCAGCAAAATACCAAAACTATCCTCTCACTGCTTGACCTCCTCTCAGTCCTCTTGTTCCTTGCCCTCCTCTCCTTCATCATCTCCCTAAGTGTAACAAGACCCAGACACTGAGTTTCTTCTCCCTTACAGATGAACTTCCTCTCAGCAGGCTGCCCATCAGAGTTTCATCTTTGTGTTCACTGAACACTCGCAGAATCTGTCAGCTCTCAGCGCTTAGGTCTTCACCCTGTTTGATCCTCAAGACTTCATTCCTGGTGAAAAAAAGAAATGTCAGAACTCACCATGGAATAAGTCATACATGATCTAAAAGGAACCCTCTACTGGTCTCAAAAAGCCCCATCATTCAATTCAGCTTCTGTTCATCAGAACTGATATCAAGAGGTTCACTTTGTGTATTTGAAGAAACAAGTATGTTAGAGTGTGTTGGAAGGAACATGTATGTAAGGGTGTGTTTGAAGGAACATGTATGTCAAAAGTATTTAAAGGGACATGTATGTTTGCGTCAGTGGCGGCTGGCCAATAGAGGGCGCCAGGGCGCCGCCCCACCGTCATTACCGTCAACATTACCTTGAAGCATGAGACATTAAAAAAGAAAAAGAAAAAGAAATAATAAAATATAACGTTCTGAACTATACGTATATAAATTATAAATTTAAATTTGCACAATGAATATTATATATTTCATGATGAGTAAAGTTGTTTCATTCATCTGCGTTGTCTGATTGGTGATGTGTTTCCACCCCGGGGCGCAGAAATCTTTGGCCATAGACCGTCGTTGTAAGTTGTACATGCGCAGTGGCTCCTCTTCAATACAAGAGATAGGACCATGTCAGGGCGCACCTTTCCTGCGCCCAAAGCTGAATGCAGCTGGATTTGCATACCACCACCCTCCCGCTATGGAGCCGACGTCACAGCCGTCTACTATAAAGTGCGGTTGATTGACAGGACGAGTCGCAGGAGTAGGAGACGATCAAACGGAGGCGAAAGATGGAGAGAGAAAGCCTAAATAACACAGTTAAGTCGCTGATATCGTTACCTTTTGAGAGGAGATCGCATCGGGAGAAGGTGCATGTGAAAGAGCGGTACCTGATCAGCCTAACATCACGATCATTCAGCAGTCCAAAGATAGAGGGAGGCAATACACCCGCTCTTTTTCCAGGACCTGGTTTAGCAGCAAGGCTTGGCTAACGGCATGTAGCGAGGCTAACGCTTTATTCTGTTTTCCCTGCCTTCTTTTCCAAACGTCAGGGTCTGACCCAGCATGGATAAAGACAGGTATTACTGATTTAAAGCACTTTTCAGAAAAGGCAAAGAGGCATGAACAAACTGGGATCCACATGGAAAATGCCCTGCGACTAGCTATGTTTGGAAAAATAAACATTTCATGTCAGCTTGATGAGGGCTACAGGATAGGGATCCGTAAACACAATGAAGAAGTTGACAAAAACAGGCACATCCTATCTAAAATAATAGACTGTGTCAAGTTCTGTGGTGCTTTTGAGCTTGCCCTGCGTGGCCATGATGAAAGTGAGAGCTCTGAAAATCCTGGTGTTTTTAGAGGATTGGTGGATTTTGTAGCATCACTGGATACAGTTCTACATGAGCACCTGCAGACTGCCACTGTGTTTAAGGGAACATCAAAGACTGTACAGAATGAACTCCTTGACTGTATGCTGTCAGTTTTGAGAGAGTGCATCATTGGAGAAATCAGGAGTGCAGACTTTATCTCCATCCAGGCTGATGAAACCATGGATATTTCCACCCAGTGTCAGCTGGTGCTTGTGATCCGCTACATTGACAAAGCTCATGATGTCCGAGAGAGGTTTTTTGAGTTCATGCCTCTTCAAAGTGCCACAGCTGATTCCATCGCCTCAGCACTTCTGGATAGGTTGAGCTCCATTCTCCCTGATGACCAGAAGAGCAAGCTCATTTCTCAAGCATACGATGGTGCAAGTGTCATGAGAGGAAACACAGGTGGTGTGCAGAAGAAGGTCCAGGATGTCTATGTGAATGCACATTATGTCCACTGCTACGCTCACCAACTTAACCTGATCATGCAGCAGGTGACTTCACATATTCCAAAAGTGAGGAATCTTCTCAGACCTGGCTGGATTCTCTGCCTTTTTTTCAAGATCTCCAAAGAGAACCAGTGTGCTTGATAGAGTGGTGGCCCACAGACTTCCAAGAGCGAGCACAGTGAGGTGGAACTTCCACAGCCGAGCTCTGAACACTGTTTTTTGAGCACAAAGAAGACCTGCTCCAGTGTTAAGAAACCATCAGTGACTCAGGAGAGTTTGATCCTACAACTGTCAGAGAAGCTGGAGGATTTTTGAGGCTCCTGGAGGATGACAGTTTCAGCTCCTTCCTGAAACTGTTACACCTCATCATGCCTCATGTGGACATTCTGTACAGCCAGCTCCAGAAGCGGACCATTGACCCAGTGTTTGTTCAGGGAATCATGCAGCAGTTCACAGACAACATAAAGAAGATCAGGTAAATTAATTTTTTTGTTTAGCTGTTTAATATTACCGATATTGTGTTCATCTCTGTGACATTTGAACAACTTAACCCTTTAAGGCCCAAGACCATAGATTATAGACAGAAAATTCTAATTTTTTGGAGCAGAAATGTTTGTTTCACTTTCTGCTAAAATCCATAAAAATCAAAATGTCCATAAAATAAATAAAAAGTAAAGTAAAGTAAATAAAATTTAACATATAGATTTTTCATATCTCATATAATACATTAGGTGTTTTTGGCAACTGATAATCCATTTGAGGACATTTTTTTAGGCCACTAAAGCTTAACTTTCCTCTTCTGGTTGTGTTCAGAGATTCCCTCCCTACGCTCTGTGGAGAACACAGTGGCAGCGTGTCTCAGCTGGCCAAGAAACGCCGCACACTGGGCCCAGGTGATCTTCAGAAGATAGCTACAGAGGTGAGACAGAAGCTGAATGTGTGGTGGAAGTCTTTTGCAATCTTTTTAATCATAGCAGTGCTATATTGTGAGAAAGTGGAGAACACACCTGAGAAAAGGCCCTATATAATATAATAGTCTACTTTTATATAGATGCTCTGTTAATTTGCATCGTTTCTATTAAATGAATACATATATTCATACATTGTTTTAATATGTTATTACTAAGTCATATATATTGGAAAGATGACTTTAAGCCATCTCCATTTTGTAATAAATTACTGTATTCATTTTTTAGGTTTGTGACACTATCTTGGGCCATGCAAAAGAAAGATTTGCCTTCACAAAGCATCTGATCAGTGCTACACTGCTGCAGGCAGACAGATTCCAGCAGTACCACAGCCAGTTTCCTGAAGCAGCATTGAACACCACCATGGAGGCTTACCCACTGCTGAACAAAAACAAGCTAAAAACTGAACTGGCTCTAATATACAGCAATGATCAGTTCAGGAGCTGCAGTGGTGCCGTGGCTCTGTACCAGCTCTTCATGCGGAACAATCTTCAGGACACCTTTTCAGAGACTGTGGCTCTGCTGAAAATCCTCATCACAACTCCTATGACCACAGCTGAATCTGAGGCCCCGTTTACACGGAGACTCCCGCAACGATTCTTCCTTTGCGTTTTCGAAAGCCACCCGCGTTTACATGAGGACGGCGTGAAAACGATCCGCGTTCATATGACTCCAGGAGGAGAAGTCTCCTCTTCTGTTCTTTCTTTTTCTGCCGTTTTGTTGTGTGAGACGGTCGGCAATCCAACCATAACGCGCATTACCGCCACCCACTGGCTCAACTGGAAATGTGGCTGAGCGCGGAGCCTTCACCTGAAACTGCGAGTGCGCATGCGGTGACGTGAGTGTTTCACCCTGAGACGCTCCGCTCTGTGTTTACACGAAGCTGGATGGAGGAGCGGATTCAGATCTTTCCACTCTGGGGAGCGTTTTCAAAAGTTTGCGTTTTCACTGAAAACGCAACGTGGTCTCGTCTAAACGGGAGGCCAAAACGCAACCAAATGTTTGCGGAATCGACCGTTTTCGGCGTCGTGTAAACGGGGCCTAAGAGATGCTCCTCAACCCTGAAGAGAATCAAGACCTTCCTCAGGAACAAAATGACACAGGATCGTCTGAATGCACGGGCCATGCTCTCTATGGAGAAGAATCTCATTAAAACCATTCCTGACTCCAACCATAGAGTCACTGAGAAATTTGCTTCCCTCAAGGAAAGAAGGGCAAAATTTATGTACAAAAAATAAAGCAATGCTTAACAGCATATTGTTGATTTTTTGTTTTCATTGATGTAAATACACAGGTGTGATACCCTAGCACGTTTGCTTGCTTATTAGTATATGTCTGTTTTGGAGTCATAGCCCCCCCTGGATAAAACACCACCAGCCGCCACTGGTTTGCGTGCATTTAAAGGAATGTGTGTGTAAAAGTGTGTTTACAGGAACATGTATGTTAAAGTGTGTTTAAAGGAACATGTATGACAGAGTGTGTTTAAAGAAACATGCAAAATGTGATTTAAGGAATATGTATGTCGGACCATGTTTAAATGTTGTAATGGAGGTCTCTGCATTCTCTATTACTAATACAGCAGATAGCTTGGAATTGAATCACCTACGGTTATAAGTGGTGTTTGTCATAGAGATAGATCACAGCATGCAAAACAAATGATGAGTCGGGGGGAGGGTATTTCAGAAATACAATTTATTCAGATTTTGTGAAGAGTGTGTGTGGATGTGTTTGTGTAATCTCTGTAGAAAATCGGTAGTTGGTCCAGTAGCTGGGTGGAGGATTTGGTCACACCACCTATGAGGAGCATAGAATTAAGTTTGCTGAGTGCGGGGCAGATTTGTGTGCTCCCTTGAAAGAGTTTTAGAGCGTGTTTGTGTGAGAAGGAAATCTGTCTGGTGCACGATGCTATGAACATGGTGTTTGTTGTTGTTCTCTGTAAATAAATGCCCACTGTGTGGGTTAAGTTCATCTCCTGCCTATGCCTCCATATAAGGTCAAGACCACATTCAGGGTCATTCTCACATATGTGAAAGAGTGTTCGGAGGAAGATTTATGTAAGAGTGTGTTTAAAGGAACATGTATGTAAGAGTATGTGAAAAGGAACATCAATGTTAAAGTGTGTTTAGAGAAACATGTTAAATTGTGTTATAAGAACTATGACTGATGGAGTGTGTTTAAAGGAACACATATGTTAAAGTGTGCTAAAGGAACATGTATAGCAGAGTGTATTTGAAGAAAAATGTGTGGGATAGTGTGTTCGAGGGCATGTAGATGTTGTAGTGTGTTTACAGGAACATGTCGGTTAGAGTATGTAAAAAAACAAGGTGAAAGTGTGTTACAGGAACATGTATGCCAGAGTGTGTTTAACGAAACATGTATGTCAGAGTGTGTTACAAGGAACATATATGTTAGAGTGTGTTTAAAGAAACATGTAAAATTGTGTTCAAAAGAACCTGTATGTCAGAATATGTTTCATAAAACATATATGTCAGAGTGTGTTAAAAGGAACATGTAAGTTAGAGTGTGTTTAAAGAACATGTTTGTTAGAGGGTGTTTGAGGGAACATGTATGACAGCATCGATTTATAGGAACATGTATGTTACAGTGCATTTAAAGAAACCTGTATGTAAGAGTGTGTGTTTAAAGAAACATGTATGTAAGAGTGTGTGTTTAAAGAAACCTGTATGTAAGAGTGTGTGTTTAAAGAAACATGTATGTAAGAGTGTGTGTTTAAAGAAACCTGTATGTAAGAGTGTGTGTTTAAAGAAACCTGTATGTAAGAGTGTGTGTTTAAAGAAACCTGTATGTAAGAGTGTGTGTTTAAAGAAACATGTATGTTTGAGTTTGTTTTGAGAAACATATGTAAGCATGCATTAAAAGTAACATGTATGTTAGAGTAAGTTTAAAGAAAAGTGTAAAATTGTGATAAGTACCATGAATGCTAGAGTGTGTTTTAAGGAACATGTATGTTAGTGTGTGTTTAAAGGAATATGTAGACGTGTGCATTAAGAACAATAAATGCTAGAGTGTGTTTTAAGAAACATGTATACAAGACTGTGTTTAACGGAACATTTTAGTTAGAAAGTATTAAAAGGAACATGTATGTCAGAGTATGTTAAAAGAAACATGTATGTGCGAGTGTATTTTAAGGATAATGTATGTTAGAGTGTTTTGTAAGGAACACGTGTGCTAGAGTGTGTTTTTTTTTTAAACATTTATGTTACAGTGCATTAAAGGGATCATGTATGTTATAATGTATGAGTGTAAATGTATGAATGTGTTAAGAGGAACATGTATGTCAGAGAATGTTTGAAGGTACATTAATGTTTGAGTGTGTTCGATGAAACATGTATGTAATTGTGTGCTTAAAGGGAAATGTATGTTAGAGCAGTGATGTCAGTAACGCGCTACTAAGTAACGCGTTACTTTGATATTACTGCTTTTTTCAGTAACGAGTGATCTAATGCGTTACAATCCCCAAACCAGTAATCAGATTAAAGTTACTTATCAGAAATCACTGTGCGTTATTTAAAAAAAGTATAGATATATATATATATTGTAAAAAAAAAAGCTATATGCTTTTTTTCTTGTGTCTCAAGGAGTGACATGATTCGCGTGTTCATCAAGTTTTCAGCATGTGAACAACTCATGAGTGTTAGCAGCCAGCACACCAAGGTAAACAGAGGGGGAGAGGAGAAATGTGTGTTTTCTAGCTGGAAAAACAGTCACTGTTTTGAGTTTTTCAGCTTAGATGACGGTTCAGTGTTCACTCTGTGCTGGCAGTTTGCTTAAGATCTTTGACTGAAATGTTTCGTAATCAATTAGAGAGGGATCAGCGCACGGCGGACATAAACGCTTGAGAAGTTGTTTGACTCTTACCTGGGGGAAAGTTGAGTCCCGTCTTTCGCTGTACCTCTCTCTTTAACTCCCTCTATTCCAAGAGCTGAACCCTCTAACGTAGGCTACAACGATGCACCCGGTGGCAAGCAGGGGCGTGCCCAGACTTTTTAGACTGGGATGCCCCGAGCAGGGTACTGAGGATTATGTGAGCCCACACTCCAGCAACATTTATTTTTGCTTATTGTACAGGATCAGCTTTAACAATAAATGAAACTAATGGAAACCAAACTAGAATAAAATAAAGGATTTAAAAAGAAAATAATTTAAATCCAAAATTAAACTGAAACAGTGCTGTAGTGTACCAAAAGTAGTACTGTAAAAGCTTTCAGTTGTATTTGAAATTCAAAATGGATAAAATGAATATTTTTGTTTTTAATTGTTGAGTACATGTTTTACAACTACCAATGTCTGCATGTTACTATAAAGCAAAACATATTGACTCATATTAATATTCATTTTAATTGCTTGTGCAATTTTTGCCAAATTATGCAGCTGGAAGTGTTGTCAGCAGCTGCTGACAGTAACTAATAAAGTAACTTGTAATCTAACTTAGTTACCTTTCAGTCTTCTTGAACAAGTCGTGCATGCTTTTATCTCTTCTCGCCTGGACTACTGCAATGCGCTTTACACGGGGATAGGCAAAAATGCGCTCTCGCGGCTGCAGTTAGTCCAGAACTCTGCAGCTCGACTTTTAACAGGGGCCAGAAAGCGCGAACATATCACCCCAATTTTAGCTTCTTTGCACTGACTCCCTGTTAATCTTAGAATTGATATTAAGATCCTTTTGTTTGTTTTTAAAGCTTTGAATGGACTGGCCCCTCAATACATGACAGACTGCCTCCAAATTTACATCCCGGCGCGCGCTCTGAGGTCTGAGGGCCAGTCCCAGCTCGTGGTGCCCAAGACGAGACTTAAAACCAGAGGGGACAGGGCCTTCTCTGTGGTCGGTCCCAAACTCTGGAACGCTTTGCCCCTCCACGTGCGAATGGCCCCCACAGTGAACTGTTTTAAGTCTCGTCTTAAGGCCCACTTTTATTCTCTGGCTTTTAACACCGCATGAGCTGTGTGGTCCTCTGTGTCTTTTAACTTATTTTATCTTATTTATCTTTTTAATTCATGTTTTTGTTTTGTATAATGTTTTATCTATTTTATGGTTTTTGCTTTTGTGCAGCACTTTGGAGACGTTGGTCTGTTTTTAAAATGTGCTATATAAATAAAGTGGATTTGGATTTGGATTTGGATTTAAAATTAAGTAGTCTGTAAAGTAACCAAGTTACTTTTTAAAGGAATAATCAGTAATCAGATTACTTTTTCATAGTAACTGTGACAACACTGTGTTAGAGTACGTGAAAAGGAAAATGAATGTAAGAGTGTTTTTAAAGAAATGTGTAAAAGTGTGTTATAGGTACAATGAATGCTAGAGTATGTAAAAAGGAACATGTATGTAACAGTGTATTTAAAGGAACTTGTATGTTAAAGTGTGTATTAAGAAAGATGGAAAAGTGTGTAATAAGAACCATAAAAGCTAGAGTGTTCTCAAAGGAACATTATTGTTAGAGTGTGTTGAAAGAAACAAGTAGAAGTGTTCCAGAAGTACTAAAAATGTAAAGAGTGTTTTCAAAGGAATATGTATGTTAGAGTCTGCTAAAGGAACATGTATACCAGAGTGAATATAAATGAACATGAAAAGCAGAGTGTATTTGAAGAAAAATGTGTCAGAGGGTGTTCAAGGGGATGTAGATGTTGTAGTGTGTTTTTAGGAACATGTTTGTAAGAGTGTATTCAAAGAAACATGTAAAAGTGTGTTAAAGGAATGTGTATGCTAGAGTATGTTTAACAAAACATGTATGTCAAAGTGTGTCTAAAGTAACATATATATTTGAGTGAATTTGTAAAAACATGTTCATAAGAGTGTTTGAGAGAAAATGTATGTTTGAGTGTTTTTAAAGGAACATGTTTTTCAGAGTGTATTTAGAGTAAGATGTTTGTCAGAGTATGTTAAAAGAAATGAGTATGTAAGAGTGTATTAGAAGGAATATGTATGTTAATATGTGTTTAAGAATAAGTTAAAGAGAGTATACTTAAAAAAAATGAACATGTTAAAGTGTAGTTAAAGAATCATGTAAAAGTCATTTATGAGGAACTTGTATTCTAGAGTGTGTTGAATGAAACATGTATGTCAGAGTGTGTTTATAAAAAACTAGTTTATTACAGTGTATAAAAGGAAACACGCATGTCGAGGTGTTCAATGAACAAGTATGTGAGTGTGTATTTACAGAAAGGAGTATTTTTAACAGTATGAGTATAGGAGTGTGTTCAAAGGAAAATCTATGTATAAGTGTATTGAAAGGAACATGTATAGCTGCGTTTCCACCAAGCAGTACGGGTCGGTTCAGTAAGGTTTGGGACGGTTTGGGACAGTAAAGTCTCATCCCGTTTGCGTTTCCACAGCAAACTGTGCCCTCTCATGGTGGGCGGCGTGTAAGCCGGATGCCGGAAGCCACAGCTGGTAAACAATTGCGCGAAGCCGTAGCAGCTTACCCCGTGATTAAATCCAACAAAGAAGAAAACGCGACACAGTAAACAAAGAGCACGGATGGAAGACATGCAGCATTTCGTCCTCTCTGGGATTTTCATGTAACTCTCTGTTACAAAGTGCAATCAAGCTTAGTTTCAGAGAAGTCTGTGAGCCGCAAGGAGAAATGCAGCCGCTGTCGGGGTGAGTGACGATTCTTTTGACCAATCATCCGTCTGCAGTGTGTTGCTCCACCTTCCGAGAGCGGATCGGTTCAGTCTGGCACCCATACGAAAGGGTCCCAAAAAAGTGGGACGGCTCGTCTCGGTTTTTAGGGATCCGTCCCGGGATGAGTCTGTGGAAACGCCGCTAAAAGCGCACCGTACCGAGACGAACCGACCCGGACTGCTTAGTGGAAACGCAGCTTATGTTTAAGTGTGTTTAAAGGAACATGTTTGTGAGAGTGTGTTTGAAGGAATATGTATGTTAGAGTGTATTTAAAGGAAAATATATGTAAGAGTGTGTTTGAGTGTTTGTTTTTGTTAGAGTGTGTTTAAAGGAACATGTATGTAAGAGTTTGTTTAAAGAAACATGTTAAATAAATTATAAGTACCATGAATGCTTGAGTCTGTTAAAAGGAAAATGTATATTGGAGTTTGCTAAAGAGAACACATTGGGTAGAGTGTGTTTAAAGGAACATGTATGTTAGATTATGTTTAAAGGAACATGTTAGTTAGGGTGTATCAAAATGAACATGTATGTTAGAGTATGTTTAAAGGAACATGTTAGTTAGGGTGTATCAAAATGAACATGTATGTTAGAGTGTGTTTAAATGAACATGTACAATTGCTTAAAAGGAGCATGTATGTCGGAGCGCGTTCAAAGGAACATGTTAGACTGGAAATGTTGGAGTGTCTCAGCATGCTGACCTTCAGTCTGAGCTCTGCCTCAGGCCCCGTTCACATGACGCCGAAAACGGTCGATTCCGCAAACATTTCGTTGCGTTTTGGCCTTCCGTTTAGACGAGACCACGTAGCGTTTTCAGTGAAAACGCAAACTTTTGAAAACGCTCCCCAGAGTGGAAAGATCTGAATCCGCTCCTCCATCCAGCTTCGTGTAAACACAGAGCGGAGCGTCTCAGGGTGAAACGCTGACGTCACCGCATGCGCACTCGCAGTTTCAGGTGAAGGCTGCACGCTCAGCCGCATTTCCAGTTGAGCCAGTAGGTGGCGGTAATGCGCGTTATGGTTGGATTGCCGACCGTCTCACACAACAAAACGGCAGAAAAAGAAAGAACAGAAGAGGAGACTTGTCCTCCTGGAGTCATATGAACGCGGATCGTTTTCACGCCGTCCTCATGTAAATGCGGGTGGCTTTGGAAAATGCAAAGGAAGAATCGTTGCGGGAGTCTCCGTGTAAACGGGGCCTCAGTCTCAGCAGGACAGCAGCTCAGCCATGGAGGGAAATCAATGTGAACAACAGGAGAGAGCAACAGTTGGTGACAAACACGTGCTCAGGGCCTTTAACACAGACAATGACGAGTTTTATGAATGCACAGAACACTTAGTCCAGCTTTTAGATCCAATCAAGCCTGATTGCATGCAGTGCTAAAGTGCACAAGCAGGAATAAAACCACTCCTGTTGCTGTCACTTTGTCCATAAAGTCAATATTAGCAGAGTCGCGCTCAGCCAGCCAAATAAATTAGGCTTTTACTTACAGATGGAAGATGTATTTTCTTTATTTTGTTCTCACAAAGTGGGGAGAAAGCTTCCCAATTGTCTTCACTTCTGCCTCTGCTTGGTTTTATCAGAGCCTGACAGCAGACAGTCTGTGCCGTGGGAAGAATCAGGCTCATCACTATGTCTGCTTTTCCATCCTTAAGCATTGAAAGCAAGTGCTGTTTCCCTGGGGCTGTGTCCCGTATCTCCTTTAGTGCTCGAGTCTGAAGTCTTTGTGAGACCAGAATCATAGGGAGACTTATTTCATTAAACAAAAACTCAGACACCTCTAAAAGGTTGAAACATGTTGGGCTCTAATTTTGTGGCGCAGCGCAGGGGGCGCAAGCCTGGTGCACCCCACGCAGTGTTAATTTTGTGTGGCGCACCGCCGTGTGCTGCCAATTTGACAATTTGGTAGACCGTGTGCGCAGAGATGGGTGTGGCGGAGCGCCAGGTGTCAGCAGATTCATGTTGGCGCAGTGACAATTTCGTGCCAAAAACGGTGCAGAAAGCGCGCTGAAATCTCGCCAGCTCCAACCTGGAATTTGGTGACGGGCGCACATGTGTGCACATGTCATCAAAGCCTCAGAGGCAGGTTTCCAGAGTGTCAGGCACATTTTGATGCAATAAACAATCACAGCAATCACTATTTAATGTAACTGTCTGAACCAGCATATACATTTATATCTATATTAACTGTCCCGTCACATCTGATGTCAGATTAAAGCCGTTTGTCATAATGGAAAGTTAACCTGACGGCAGCTGGAAGTTTGATGCACATCTTACAATTAAACAATAAACAGCCTTAACATCTGATACTGAGTATATATCTGGTTCTCTCCTTTCATTTAATTCAAAGAAAAGAGGGAGAGAAAAGACAAAGAAAAAAGAGACAAAATAAATGTGTGTCACTCAGGATTTACCCGTGATTTCCCATATTTCTCTTAGTCTTTATTTTTAACGTGATCTAAAAAGATGGAGTACATTATTGTAAGGAGGATGAGGTGGAGACACTGGGAGAGTATACAGTATATCACCAAAGGTTCTGCTATTTGGCGATGACAAACCAGGAGTGCAGGTGGATCAAAAGTATTCTGAATGGATAAGCCAGCTGTGTAACTGTCTCTTCATTTTGTTCTCCTATTAATGACAAAGGAACAGATTACATCTGTCCCAGCAGCTGGCCCACATGGTGACGCACTTTGTGTCCTCCGATGCGCCCCGCTGTCCATTCTCCTGCTGCAGAGACAGCGGCTCTGACCGTCTCCGCTACCGGGTCTTTCCAGCACTGTTTCCACAGTGCTGGGGATCAGTCGGACCAATCAGTCGCTGCGCCTCGGCCACAGGGCATTTAAAGGTGAGGAGAGGCGCTCATTTGATTGGTGAAAATCCTCGGCTGTGTTAAACCCACTCACGGCTTTTCTCCTCCCTCTCTGCCATTTGCGCGGAGGGAGGCGTGGAAGCGCACCCCTGCACCTCGCTGTGCCTCGCTGCGCCTTCACTGCGCCTCTCTTGGCACTGCAGGAAACTTGCAAAGTGCGCCGGTCATGCCCTGTCCGTGCGCAGGTGCGCCTGCGCTTGCGCCTGGTCTACGAAATTAGAGCTCGTTGTCTTTAAAACTCTTAATGTATAGTCATTAAAACCTGGTTACATCACCTGCCTGAAGGTTAACATGCTAAGGGCTAATGTGAACTTCAATTACCTCTACAGCTGATGTAAGCTTTAGGTACTTTTAGAGCTTAAGTTAGCACCAGGTACCATTAGAGCTCAAGTACACTGATACTATTACATGTAATGTAAGCTTCAGGTAGCATCACAAGAGATGTAAACTTTGTGTACCTTTACAATAAATATAAGCTTTCAGGTACCATGACAGGTAATTAAAGCTTCAGGAACCGTTACTATTAATATTAGCTTTTGAGTACCATTACAGGTAATAAAGGCTTCAGGTCCTATTACAGGTAATGAAAGCTTCAGGTACCATTACAATTAATATTAGCTTTCAGGTATATAATAGAACTTTATTGTCATTGTAACAAGCATAACAAAATTGAACTCACAGCAGCCATCAAGACAACAAAGGTAATTAAGTGTATAGAAAGTACAAAAGGGTCCATAAGAAAACAGATGCTGACAGCTTGTCCATCATTGTCCAGTTCAGCCAGCCTCCACCTCCACAGGGTCCAGGACTGAGCTTCTTCAGTCATGCTCCATCTCTGTCTCCTGGATCCTGTCTGCTCACAGCAGGTGAAGCTCCTCCAATGTGGGGTTGGTGTCTGATGTTAGCTGATGTTGGTGTCTGTGAATAGCATGATGCTACTCTGCCCTCTGGTATTCCCTCTGTTGCTGGGTTAGCACAGCTAGCTCGTCCATCTTATTGGAGATAGATCTTACGTTCCCAATAACGATGGATGGGAGGACAGGTCCATGTCGTCACTTCTTAGCTCACACCTGAGAACCAGCACGTCGTCCTCACCTCCTTCTCTTCACCTTGTGGGAAACATCAGACCTTACACTAGTTAGCATTGACATGCTACAGGCTGCTAACAGCTGATTCCACATGTAAACAATGCAGCCATGGTTACATGTAGGATCTCCAGACAAACACAGGAGAAAAAGTAGTAGAAATATCACTGAAGACACAAAAAGTTTGGTGTCCATGATCAACAAAGTAATGATCCACTCTAAATACGAAGATGACAGAAAGAGACGAAAAAAATTATAAGAAACAGTCAAAGAAGCTGCAAAAGGCAGCCATAGCCAACAGGGCGGCGCCTAGCAACCCATTACAGGTAATGTAAGCTTCAGGAAGCATCATAAGTGATAACTTTGTGTACCATTACAATTAATATTAGCTTTTGGGTACAATGCCCAGTAATGAAAGCTGCAGGTTATATTACATGTAATGAAAGGTTAAGGAAACGTTACAATTAATATAAGCTTTAGAGGTAATGAAAGCTTTAGGTTCTATTACAGGAAATGAAAGCTTCAGGTACCATTACAGGTGATGTTAGCTTCAGGTTCTATAACAGGTAGTGAAAGCTTCAGGTCCTATTAGGACACAGTCACACTGGCCAATCATGCCGTGCCTAAGCACGCTTCAGCCGTAAAGCATGTTTGGAATGGCCAGTGTGACCGCAACTGTACCGTGCTCAAGCACGATTCCCTTCCATGCTTCGGCACGCTTCGAAGAGCTGGGCTTGGGCACGGTTTACTTCATGCACGAACACAAGCACGCGTGTGATCCATACGTATGATCACCCTGAGCGCATCTCTTGACTATCATTTTAAACAAAGCGGGGGTGTTGGGGGGCTGTGTGGGGCCAAAACGACTTAATATAAGTCCAAAAGTCTCTAAAGTTGTAGCAGTGCTCTCTGTGTCTCACTGTGCTGACTCTGATGAGATTGCACTTTATGTACACAGATGCTTCATAATGACATAGGCGGGCCGTGCGCGTGTGTGATGCCCCCTGAAGTCTGGTTTGTATTGAGGTAGTGTGACCACTGGCTGTACGCTCCAGCTGGGGAACAGTGCTGGGGGGGCAATCGTGCTGAAGCACGGCACAGTTTGGATGGCCAGTGTGACCACGCTCTTACAGGTAATGTTAGCTTAAGGTACTATTACAGGTAATAAACGATTCAGGTCCTATTACAGGTAATGTAAGCTTCAGGTAGCATCAGAAGTGATGTTAACTTTGTGAACCATTACAATCAATATAAGCTTCTGGGTACTATGACAGGTAATGAAAGCTTCAGGAACCTTTACAGGTAATGTAAGCTTCAGGTACCTTTACAGGTAATGTAAGCTTCAGGTACCTTTACAGGTAATGAAAGCTTCAGGAACCTTTACAGGTAATGAAAGCTTTGGGTAACACTGCAGTTAATGTTAGCTAATGTTAGCAACCCAGCCCAGGTTGAAAATTACAGACCAGTCTCACTTTTATCTTTCCTATCAAAAATTCACACACACACACACACACACACACACACACACACACACACACACACACACACACACACACACACACACATCTATATAAATAATTTAGGCCGTAAGGGGTTAATTAGTTAAATGTTCTGTAAGCCTTCAGCTCAGAAGCTAACAATGAAGCTAGCTGTGTGTAATTAGCATAGAGGCTCATGTGTTATATGTTTGTTTCCACACACCGGACCAATTTATCCATCAGTCAGCACTCCTCTGACACACAGCAACACAAGCTGCTACCACTGACCCCACGTCCAACTGTCCACCACCACCACCACCATCATCATCATCATCATCATCATCATCATCATCATCATCATCATCATCATCATCCTTATCAAAATCATCTTCTTCATCTACATCACCAGTCCATCAGAGGACGCCATGAGTAAACATTCCAACCACCGAGCCATTCTGAGCCTGAAGGCAGACAAAGGCGTGCGCGCGGTGCTCAAGCTGAGCTGCGTGAGGAGCAGAAAGTAAAGAAAGAGAATAAAAGAGGGCCAAAGAAAAGAGGAGGGAGACAAATGAATGAAAGAGCAGGAAGAGGAGGGGGGGGTGAAAATAACAAGTGAGAGGTGGGAGGAGGTTTGGGGGAGGAGTAATTCAGAGAATGCGAGTCCCTCCCTCCCTCTCCGCTCCTCCTCCGGGTGGAAATTCATCCTTCAGGCTCGGTAGCGGACATTTGTGTGGAGGTCCTCGGAGGAGCGGGACGCGGTCCATGGAGGTGTGATCCGGTCTACAGTAGCAGCAGCAGCAGGCGTTCCGGCCCGAGTCCAGGCTGAAGTGGGAGCTGTGGATTGTGCTGACGCGGAGCGTCGGTCTTCTCCGCTTGCTGGTTTTCCGCCTCACGCTCTCAGCTCCGTGGGGATTTGTGTGGTGTGTGTCTTCATTCTGCTGCTTTCTGGGGCTTACTTCATGCTTGGGGAGTTTCTGTGTGTAACTCGGAGACATTGTGTCGCCAGCCCGTCACAGCAGCGGGAGGAGGTCTGACACCGAGCAGCCAGCCTATATCTATCCGCCGGAGTGTGTGTGAGCAGAGAGAAGGAAGCCGAGCTCCCCCGTCGCCACCAGTCTGCATAAGGAGGATTTATCTGGATTGGAGCCTGGAGGAGGTCTGACGGTCAGTGTTAGCTCTGTGTGCTCTCATGTGTGTGTTCGAGGATCGCTCCCTCTGTGTGTGCCTGTGTCTCTGTCTGTGCGCGGAGAAGCGTTAGTGGAAACAGCCAGCAGCACACATCTGTCTCTGCGTGGAGGGATGTGAATGTGTACACTGAGCGCGTGTGATGCCGTGAAAACACATCCGGGTCCGCGCGCCGTGGTTCGGGCAGCAGCGGCAGCAGCGGCTCCGTGTGCGGGTATTTTTAGGAGATGTTATTAGCTCTGTGCTGGGCTACTTACCCCCGCTACCGCCCTGCTCCCTCCCTCACCGCATCTACTCTCCTCCTAGCCCCCTCTCCTCCTCTCCTTCCCACCTTGTCTCCTTTTGTGATTCCTTCCTCGGTGCGTGGACAGCTGAAGCCGCGTGGAGCCTCATTCCTCTGGCCTCCACAGGAACAGGTGCGTTAAAGAGCCAGGCCGGGACTTTGTGTGCGTGTGTGTATGTGCGCGTGTGTGTATTTATACCTCAGCTGACAGTGTGTCACGGCTCTCAGTCTCTAGGTTATTTTAGGGGACTAGAGGAGGGACTGGGTCTCCTCAGAAGCCAGTATGTGGAGTCTGTGTTGTTGTTGAGCTGCTGCTGCTGCTGCATGTCCGTGCGCGTGCGCTGTGAGGCTCTGAAAAGTTGTTCGTGTGTGTGTTGAACACTCATGTACAGGTGTCTCTTTGACATTAATCAGGACACACACACACACACACACATACACACAAACACACGCACACACACACACGCACACACACACACACACACACACACACACACACACACACACACACACACACACACACGCACACACACACACACACACACACACACACACACACACACACACACCGGGCCTGGTGCTGTGTGTGAAGGTGTTTCCTCCTAAAGGTGAAGTCCAGTGCTCAAGGGGATGCGTTTACACACCTCATTGTGAGTCCAATCACGTCTGCTTTGCCATGGAGACGTTAGACAGCCTGTGGAGGTCTGTGTGTGTCTTCTGACCGAGGGAGAGGAGACACAGGGAAAGAGAGACTCACTCACTGAGGAAGAGCGAGTGGGGGGTGGTCCTGAAAGAGAGAGAGAGCTGCTGGCTGTGTCAGTCAGGGGGTCTGTACCTGCTCTAAGGACCTGAATCTGATCACAGCTCACACACTGAGACTGAGATCCTGGAGCTGTTTTCTGTGTCTTCTGACTGGCTTCAGTCCTCCTCAGTACTCCGCCAGGTCACTCGTTCGGCTCGTTTTGATGAATTGCTTTGTTCCTGGCTGAGTGACAGTCAGGACCTCAACCCTCTTGAGGACTGATCAGATACCATCATAAACAGTCTTTGATCCCATCTGTTGATGTCTTCTAGTCTCGGTTTGACCGTCACTGAATGCCAGACTTCAAACTGAGAAATCCTGCGGAGCTGAGCTCAGGGAGTTTCAGTGGACCAGGTCCATCACCTGATCTAAAGTCTTAGACATTAACCATGATCTCTAATGTCACACTCAGTGCTCTGCTCCAAGAAGGGGGGCGTGGCCTTGCTGCAGTCCTTAATGACAAGACTCTGTCATTGGCTGACAGACGTCCAATCAGAACCCTTCCTGTGTCAATTGGACCTGTCATCCTCCGCTGTCCTGAGGATGAAGAGGAGGAGGAGGAGGAGGGGGATTACAATCTCAGTAGACCTGCTCCAGGAGCCGGCTCTCTGTTTGACATAAAGAGCTGCTGCAGCTGCGCACGCGTTGTGTGTGTGTGTGTGTGTGCGTGTGTGTGTGTGTGTGTGTGTGTGTGTGTGTGTGTGTGTGTGTGTGTGTGTGTGTGTGTGTGTGTGTGTGTGTGTAAACAGGTGTCCTGCTGCTCTTTACAGACATGCTTTCTCTAATCCTCTACACAGGAAACTGTTTGTTTACCACCTTCACCGATGATTACTAAGTTCTGTGTGTGTGTGTGTGTGTGTGTGTGTGTGTGTGTGTGTGTGTGTGTGTGTGTGTGTGTGTGTGTGTGTGTGTGTGTGTGCTTGTCTCAGTTGTTGTCTTTCTGTCCAGGAGCTGCTCTGAGCTGTTCCTAAAGACTCGCTGAGCTGAGCTGTGAGCTCTGCTCCATGTGCTGCAGACCGTGCAGAGAGGCAGAGGGGCTGTGTCCTCAGAGCACCCCCTGCTGGACAAACACAGGATAACTTTTATACTGTGACAGATGTTTTCACGAGTTTAATGTCAGTGCAGGAAAACCTCTTGATGCCGAAATATTGTCCATGATCACCACAAACAGTGAAATGCTTGCTGTTGTGAAGTTGTGTTTTTGGTGCATGTAGGTGGTGGTGCTCTCCCTTCAGACTTCAAACCCCAGTGTCTTATCCATCGCTGTGATAGAGGAAGCATTATAACATATGCACTTGTGTAACAGTGGAAATAAGTCCACTTAACCTCATAACCACTACTTTTTAATATTTGTGAGTTTTATTTTGAAAACCCCAACAGAAGTTGGCACTGTTGTTGATGCTGAGCATTACATGATTGGGTGCAGCCTTTCTTGTGTCTGCTGGGGGTCAGTTGGTCTCCTGTTTGCTCTGTCACATCTTTGTTAGTCAGTGGCGAACCGTGAGTACTACAGCTGGGCCTTCACCTCAGCCCTCACAGCCCAGAAAAGAAATCATCGCGGAAAAAAACAGTATGATGACTTGACAGCGTTTAACAACTACAATCCTTTAATTAAGGATGACAAGGATGTAAACAAATAGATCATGA
>NW_027437179.1:95799-145799 GCF_033239565.1 Halichoeres trimaculatus | reverse complement strand
TCTGTCAGGTTCCAGGGCCTCTGTCAGGGTTCAGGGCCTCTGTCAGGTTCCAGGGCCTCTGTCAGGGTTCAGGGCCTCTGTCAGGTTCCAGGGCCTCTGTCAGGGTTCAGGGCCTCTGTCAGGTTCCAGGGCCTCTGTCAGGGTTCAGGGCCTCTGTCAGGTTCCAGGGCCTCTGTCAGGGTTCAGGGCCTCTGTCAGGTTCCAGGGCCTCTGTCAGGTTCCAGAGCCTCTGTCAGGATGCAGGGCCTCTGTCAGGGTCCAGAGCCTCTGTCAGGTTCCAGGGCCTCTGTCAGGGTCCAATGTCTCTGTCACCTTCTGTGCTGTTTTGGATCTTTGAGCAACTTGTGTGTCATCTATGAGCTGTTTTGAGAGAGAGCACCACACCCTGAAATCAGTATATGTGTGTGTGTGTGTGTGTGTGTGTGTGTGTGTGTGTGTGTGTGTGTGTGTGTTCATGTGTGTCTATAAGAGAGAGATAGTGGGGTCATGTTTTTTTGCTTCCTTGTCCCTCTGTCCTGTTTACTCTCCTGGCTGTTGTTCCCGTGATCCTGGGTGTTTTGTGGTCAGGTTCACATCTGTTCCAGCAGTGTGTTTGACCCAGGAGTGTCCAGATCTTCCTGCAGGAGCTGTTTTCGCTGTTGCTCCTCTCCCTCTGTTTTTTCTCCTCCTCAGCTTAGAGTCCTGCTGTTCACACATACACACACACACACACACACACACACACACACACACACACACACACACACACACACATACACACACACACACACACACACACACACACACACACATACAGACACACACACACACACACACACACACAAACAAACAAACAGTGGTTCTGTGTGTTTGGTAAACTGTGAATTCATATCAGCTGCTCACGTGTGCGTGTGTGTGTGCGTGCGTGCGTGTGTGCGTGCGTGCCTGCCTGCCTGCGTGCGTGCGTGTGTGTGTGTGTGTGTGTGTGTCTGTGTGTGTGTGTGTGTGTCTGTGTTTTAGACTGGCAGCTCCGCCCAGTGATGAATAGAAACCGTTAGGAGTGCAGACTGACCCTTTTTTAGATCTGCTGTCTTCTCTCAGCTGATTGGACTCATCCCCTGATCTACAGCCAGACTACCAACCCCTCAACCCTCAGACCCTGAAACCCCTCAACCCTCAGACCCTGAAACCCCTCAACCCTCAGACCCTGAAACCCCTCAACCCTCAGACCCTGAAACTCCTCAACCCTCAGACCCCTCAACCCCTCAACCCTCAGACCCTGAAATCCCTCAACCCTCAGACCCTGAAACTCCTCAACCCTCAGACCCTGAAACCCCTCAACCCTCAGATGCTGAAACCCTTCAGCACCTTAGCCCTCTAAACTTGCAAACTCTCTAAACGACCATCCCTTCAGTCCTCTGGACCACCAACTCTTAAACCCTCAGACCTTTAATAAACCTTCTGTATCAACTTTCCCCTGTTTCCCGGTCCAGGTCCACCTGCCCCCCCCCCACCCCTAAGAGGAAGCATGTGGTGTCATGTTCACAGTGTATTTTAGAAGCCACAGTGTCAGCTGATTGCAGAGACGAGCTGTCATGTCTGATCTTATTTTTGTCTCTGAGCTAAAAGCGCCTCAGGTTTCAATCAGGAACCACTCCAGACTCCATCAAACTAGGTAAGATCAGATCTGCAGAGTCTGCCCTCTGGTGTGAGGGGGCTTATTGTGGTTTTAGTTCTGAGCCCGACTATGAACATGAAGCTCTGTGACAAACACCTTAGGTACCATGTGAGCAGAGGCTGGAGCATCTCATGGTACGCACACAGCACTGACATCAGACTGATGTAATTACCCCATTCCACCCTTGCTGGCCAAAATTAATACTTACATGTGATGAAGCTTGCAGAACATCTGCTCCGTAAATCTGTCAGCTCATTGGTTCACAACAACAGAAAAAGGATCAGTCAAAGGACAGAGTCTGAACTGAGGGTTCACCACAAACCACCACAGACCACACCCACACAATCAGGAAGGATCACTCACAAGACCCAGGGGAAAAAACACAGGATACAGGAAACAGACACAGGATACAGGAAACAATCTCAGGATACAGGAAACAGTCTCAGGAAACGGGAAACAGTCTTGGGAAACAGGATACAGTCTCAGAAAACAGAAAAACAGACACAGGAAAGAGGATACAGATACTGGAAAGAGGAAACAGGAGGCAGACACAGGCTACAGGACACAGGACATAAACACAGGACAGGTTGTGGACAAAATATCAGAACAGAGGACACAGAAAAGAGGATGCAGACACAGGAAACAGCAAACTGACAAAGAACACAGACACATAGCACAGACACAGGCACAAAAAACAAACACAGGACAGATGCAGTACACAGTACCAGAACACAGTCAGAGGCTGCAGACACAGGACACAGGTCAGAGTCACAGGATACAGACACAGGACTCAGGACACAGTCACAGGATACAGACACAGGACTCAGGACACAGTCACAGGATACAGACACAGGACTCAGAACACAGTCACAGGATACAGACACAGGACTCTGGACACAGTCACAGGATACAGACACAGGACTCTGGACACAGTCACAGGATACAGACACAGGACTCTGGACACAGTCAGAGGAAACAAACACAGGACAAAATCAGAGGATGCAGACACAGGACACAGTCAGAGGATGCAAACACAGGACAGCGTCAGCGGATGCAGACACAGGACACAGTCAGAGGATGCAGACACAGGACAAAGGACACAGGACACAGGACACAGTCAAAGGATGCAAACACACAACACAGTCAGAGGATGCAGACACAGGACATAGGACACAGTCAGAGGATGCAAATACAGGACACGGTCAGGGCATGCAGACACAGGACACGGGATACAGTCAGAGGATGCAAACACAGGGCAGCGTCAGAGGATGCAGACACAGGACACAGTCAGAGGATGCAGACACAGGACAAAGGACACAGGACACAGTCAGAGCATGCAGACACAGGACACTGGACACAGTCAGAGGATGCAGACACAGGACAAAGTCAGAGGATGCAGACACAGGACACAGTCAGAGGATGCAGACACAGGACAAAGGACACAGGACACAGTCAGAGGATGCAAACACAGGACACTGGACACAGTCAGAGGATGCAAACACAGGACACAGTCAGAGGATGCAGACACAGGAAACTGGACACAGTCAGAGAATGCAGACACAGGACACAGTCAGAGGATGCAGACACAGGAAACTGGACACTGTCAGAGGATGCAAACACAGGACACAGTCAAAGGATGCAAACACAGGACAAAGGACACAGGACACAGTCAGAGGATGCAAATACACAACACAGTCAGAGGATGCAGACACAGGACACAGGACACAGTCAGAGGATGCAAATATAGGACACGGTCAGAGCATGCAGACACAGGACACGGGACACAGTCAGAGGATGCAGACGCAGGACACCGGACACAGTCAGAGGATGCAAACACACAACACAGTCAGAGGATGCAGACACAGGACAAAGTCAGAGGATGCAGACACAGGACAAAGTCAGAGGATGCAGACACAGGACACAGTCAGAGGATGCAGACACAGGACACAGTCAGAGGATGCAGACGCAGGACACAGGACACAGTCAGAGGATGCAAACACACAACACAGTCAGAGGATGCAGACACAGGACAAAGTCAGAGGATGCAGACACAGGACAAAGTCAGAGGATGCAGACACAGGACACAGTCAGAGGATGCAGACACAGGACACAGTCAGAGGATGCAGACACAGGACACAGTCAGAGGATGCAAACACAGGACACTGGACACAGTCAGAGGATGCAAACACAGGACACAGTCACAGGATGCAGACACAGGACACAGTCAGAGGATGCAGACACAGGAAACTGGACACTGTCAGAGGATGCAAACACAGGACACAGTCAAAGGATGCAAACACAGGACAAAGGACACAGGACACAGTCAGAGGATGCAAATACACAACACAGTCAGAGGATGCAGACACAGGACACAGTCAGAGGATGCAAACACACAACACAGTCAGAGGATGCAGACACAGGACAAAGTCAGAGGATGCAGACACAGGACACAGTCAGAGGATGCAGACACAGGACACGGGACACAGTCAGAGGATGCAGACGCAGGACACAGGACACAGTCAGAGGATGCAAACACACAACACAGTCAGAGGATGCAGACACAGGACACAGGACACAGTCAGAGGATGCAAACACACAACACAGTCAGAGGATGCAGACACAGGACAAAGTCAGAGGATGCAGACACAGGACACAGTCAGAGGATGCAGACACAGGACACAGTCAGAGGATGCAGACACAGGACACAGTCAGAGGATGCAGACACAGGACACTGGACACAGTCAGAGAATGCAGACACAGGACAATGGACACAGTCAGAACTCCCTCTACAGTCTGTCTCTCGTTCTTACTCTCTTTTTCTGTCCCCTGTCTCCCCGTTTCTTTGTCTCACTGCCTCCCTTTCCCACCTTTAGGTTGGAGCTCGGTGGATGGTGGGGGTGGGGTTCGGGTGGTGTTGTAGATGTGAAGTTAATGATGGCTTTTTTCTCACTCTCATCCGTGTGTGTCCATCTTTCTGAGCGCTGACAGAGCGCCTTTATCCTGCAGCCACACTCCCCCACCATCATCCGTCTTTCTTTTGTCCCTCCATGAAAAGACAGAGTGTGTTTGTGATGAGGACAAACCAGGGGGAAGGAGCAGCCTGGAGGTTTGGGATTCTTCACAGAGAAGGTGTGGCATACCTTAAGCCTCTGAAAAAGTGGGGGAGAGGGGAGTTAGAGGGAGGAAATGTTTGAAAGAGTGCAGAGTCCAAATGAAAAATCAAAAAGTGACAAGATATACAATAAAAGGTGTAAGAGAAATGGAACCAACACCAAAAGAGAGACAAGGACAACAAACCAAAGACATGGAGTTCACCCCGACAACATCTCAGCCTCAACAGAGACACTGAAACGCTCAAGAGAGACACGGACCAGGGACGGAGGAAAAAAAAATGGAGACAAGAAACAGAGACAAGAAACAGACAGAGACAAGAGACAGACAGAGACAAGAGACAATAGACACAAGAGACAATAGACACAGGCAAAAGACAAAAACAGAGACAAGAGACAGACAGAGACAAGAAACAGACAGAGACAAGAGACAGACAGAGACAAGAGACAATAGACACAGGCAAAAGACAAAAACAGAGACAAGAGACAGACAGAGACAAGAAACAGACAGAGACAAGAGACAGACAGAGACAAGAGACAATAGACACAGGCAAAAGACAAAAACAGAGACAAGAAACAGACAGAGACAAGAGACAGACAGAGACAAGAGACAATAGACACAGGCAAAAGACAAAAACAGAGACAAGAGACAGACAGAGACAAGAAACAGACAGAGACAAGAGACAGACAGAGACAAGAGACAATAGACACAGGCAAAAGACAAAAACAGAGACAAGAAACAGACAGAGACAAGAGACAGACAAAGACAAGAGACAATAGACACAGGCAAAAGACAAAAACAGAGACAAGAGACAGACAGAGACAAGAAACAGACAGAGACAAGAGACAAATACAGAGACAAGAGACAGAAATAGAAACAACAGAGAGAGGGACAGAGCTGACTTCAGTGAGCCAGTTTGAGGATTTGAACCCTAAACCTGGTTCTTGGACCCTTTGACTTCCTTTTTCTGTGGGTGAAGCAGCAGGAAGTGTCGCTGCAGTGATCCTGATTGAAAACAAACTTTTGTTAAAAGGTGACGCTCTGTGAGGCGGACAGAGGGAGTGAAAGCCTACCTGGGGGGTGGTGTTGTTGTGAGAGGAGCCCTGCAGGGACGCCACTCTGCAGCGGGGAGGGGACTCACAGCAGGGGGGGCACTTTCCACTTCACTCACTTTTTCTGTCTGTCCCTTTCTCAGTATAATCCAGGCCCTCAGGGGAAAGAATAAACACACACACACACACACACACACACACACACACACACACACACACACACACACACACACGCTCAAGAGGGGATCCTCTTTGCCATGAAAGATCCGCATGAATAACAAACCTGGTTTCAGCTCTTTGCACACACACACACACACACACACACACACACACACACACACACACACACACACACACACACACACACACACACACACACACACACACACACACACATACTCAGTGTGACTCCTCGCTTAATAAGAGAAAGTATGCATTCATTAGCAGCTCTCAGAGCTCTGACTGGTCCTCTATTGTTGGCTGATCTAAGCTCCCACCGTATATCACCTTCACACACACACCCCTCTCTTTCTCTCTCTCTCTCTCACACACACACACACACACACACACACCCCTCTGTCCTTCTCTCTCTCCTCCTTTCTTACACACACCCCTCTGTCCCTTTTGTGTCCCTGTCTCTGCACAGTGTTGGAGAAAACAGGTTTCAGTGTTTCAGGAAAACTTTGTTCAGCTCAAACAGTTCACACAACAGTAGTTATTGACCCCTAATGAAGCAACCCTTCATTAACGCTTTCTTTACCCTTAACACACCCTTTATCACCATGTATTAAACCTTCATGATACCTTTCTTTATCCTTAACTCACCCTTTATCACCATGTATTAACCCTTCATTAACGCTTTCTTTACCCTTAACTCACCCTTTATCACCATGTATTAACCCTTCATTAACACTTTCTTTACCCTTAACTCACCCTTTATCACCATGTATTAAACCTTCATTAATGCTTTCTTTACCCTTAACTCACCCTTTATCACCATGTATTAACCCTTCATTAACGCTTTCTTTACCCTTAACTCACCCTTTATCACCATGTATTAACCCTTCATTAACGCTTTCTTTACCCTTAACTCACCCTTTATCACCATGTATTAACCCTTCATTAACACTTTCTTTATCCTTAACTCACCCTTTATCACCATGTATTAACCCTTCATGATACCTTTCTTTATCCTTAACTCACCCTTTATCACCATGTATTAAACCTTCATTAACGCTTTCTTTTTCCTTAACTCACCCTTTATCACCATGTATTAACCCTTCATTAACGCTTTCTTTACCCTTAACTCACCCTTTATCACCATGTATTAACCCTTCATTAACGCTTTCTTTATCCTTAACTCACCCTTTATCACCATGTATTAAACCTTCATTAACGCTTTCTTTATCCTTAACTCACCCTTTATCACCATGTATTAACCCTTCATTAACGCTTTCTTTACCCTTAACTCACCCTTTATCACCATGTATTAACCCTTCATTAACGCTTTCTTTACCCTTAACTCACCCTTTATCACCATGTATTAAACCTTCATTAACGCTTTCTTTACCCTTAACTCACCCTTTATCACCATGTATTAAACCTTCATTAACGCTTTCTTTACCCTTAACTCACCCTTTATCACCATGTATTAACCCTTCATTAACGCTTTCTTTACCCTTAACTCACCCTTTATCACCATGTATTAACCCTTCATTAACACTTTCTTTATCCTTAACTCACCCTTTATCACCATGTATTAACCCTTCATGATACCTTTCTTTATCCTTAACTCACCCTTTCTTACCATGTATTAACCCTTCATTAACGCTTTCTTTACCCTAAACACACCCTTTATCACCATGTATTAACCCTTCATTAACACTTTCTTTTTCCTTAACTCACCCTTTATCATCATGTATTAAACCTTCATTAACGCTTTCTTTACCCTTAACTCACCCTTTATCACCATGTATTAACCCTTCATTAACACTTTCTTTATCCTTAACTCACCCTTTATCACCATGTATTAACCCTTCATGATACCTTTCTTTATCCTTAACTCACCCTTTCTTACCATGTATTAACCCTTCATTAACGCTTTCTTCACCCTAAACACACCCTTTATCACCATGTATTAACCCTTCATTAACGCTTTCTTTTTCCTTAACTCACCCTTTCTCACCATGTATTAACCCTTCATTAACGCTTGCTTAGCCTTCAATGAACATGAATCAACCCTTCACGTAATGTTGGTGGATATGACACGGAGCAGCAGAAAGAGTTTTTCTGATTCATGATGGACAGTTGTCTCCACTGCACACACACCACTTCACTACCTCTCCTCAGACCTCCTCAGACTCCCTCAGACTCCCTCAGACCCCCTCTGACCCCCTCAGGCCTCCTCTGACCTTCTCAGACTCCCTCAGAACCCCTCTGATCCCCTCTGACCCCCTCAGACCTCCTCACATCCCCTCTGACCTCCTCGGGTCTCCTTAGGCCCCCTCTGACCTCCTCAGACCTCCTCACACCCCCTCTGACCTTCTCAGACCTCCTCACACCCCCTCTGACCTTCTCAGACCTCCTCAGACCTCCTCAGACCTCCCCAGACCTCAGTGATGGATCTCCCTCTGGATTCAGGTTTTGGTTTGGACTGGGCTGGTAGTGTGAGCTTGAGGAAGGACTGATGTCCAGAGGAGCAGTTTGACAGTCTGAGACTGCAGCTTTCTGAAGTCCCTGCTCTAACCCTCTCCCCCTCCTTGTCTCCCACAGGTCTCTACGGGACTCCTGACCCTCTGAGGGACAAACGATTGAGGGGAGGAGGAAGAATAAAGGCCAGAGAGGACAGAGAGGAGGAGGTGCTGTGCTCAGGGGAGTGGGCGGAGCCTGTGAGGGAGGGAGGGTGAGTGAGAGGAGGGATTATCTGGACCTGTTGGGGGTGCATGCTCCTTCAGCTCCCCCCTCCCGTGTGGACCTCCTCCTTTTTGTGTGGAGTTCCTCTTCATTGACGACGTGTGGACGGCAGAGAATGCCCAGACTGAGCATTGGTGAGCTCGGGGACATGGGGGCCCTGGACGTCAGACTCCCCAGGACTAGAGTGCTGCTGCTGGGCTTCCTGCTGGTGGTGGCTGGGCTCCTCCCCCTGCAGGCGGCGGCGGCGGAGGTGGAGATCGAGGTGCTAGGAGGGATGGAGTTACTGGAAGCAGGAGAGGGGGAGGCCGTAGGCCGAGGGAGCGAGCTGGAGGCGTCCATGACGTCCTCGCTGCTTCACGACTTCCAGGAAGTGGCCGAGGGCTTGCGCGCCATGGAGGCTGTTGCTATGGAAACTATGGAGAGGGCAGAGACTCAGCAGAACACAGCACCTGACACTTTCCCAGACTCCTCAGCGGTGGTGGGGCGGATCTTTCAGATAAAGGTGCCCAACAAGAAGAAGGAAGTTTACCAGGGTGACGTCATCAAGGTGAGTCATGATAGAACCATGCTCTGATTGGCTGATGCTGGTATGTGGCACATTTGGACAACGTGTCGTGTGTCTGACCTAAACATGTTTTGAAAGTGTCCCTCTGAACGTGCTGAGGATGTGAGGGACAGGAAGTTTTTCTAAAACCTAAGACCGCTACCGATCAGGCCGTCCTCAGGTTGGTAGACCAGGAAGTCAAAAAATCTCAGACTAACAATGAGCTACACAGCTGCACACAGACTGAACATTTCTTCAGTCTGAAGACGCTGAAGACTCCAGACCAGAACATAGATAAGCTCTCAGAAAAGGTTTCAGAGTCTCAGGACGCGGTCACACTGGCCATCTAAAACGTGCCGTGCCTAAGCACGATTGCCCCCTGCAGCGCTGCTCCCCAGCTGGAGAGTACGGCCGGCGGTCACACTACCCCTACATGAACCAGACTTTAGCGGGTATCAGACACACGCACAGCCCTCCTACGTCATCGTGAAGCGTCTGTTTACATGAAGTGTGATCTCATTAGAGTCAGCACAATGAGACACAGAGAGCACTGCTACAACTATAGAGACTTTTGGACTTATATTAAGTCGTTTTCGCCCGACACAGCCCTCTAACACCCCGCTTTGTTTAAAATGATTGTTGAGAGATGCACTCGCGGTGATTTTACGTAATGGATCGCACGCCCTGTCCGCGTGCTTGTGCTCGTGCATGAAGTAAACCATGCCGAAGCCCACCTCTTCAAAGCGTGCCGAAGCACGGAAGAGAATCGTGCTCAAGCACGGCACAGTTGCGGTCACACTGGCCATTTCAAACGTGCTTTAGGGCTGAAGCGTGCTTTGGCACGGCATGATTGGCCAGTGTGACCGCGTCCTCAGACAGGCTCACAGAGACTCAGAGCTTCAGGTCTCAGACAGGCTCACAGAGACTCAGAGCTTCAGGTCTCAGACAGGCTCACAGAGACTCAGAGCTTCAGGTCTCAGACAGGCTCACAGAGACTCAGAGCTTCAGGTCTCAGACAGGCTCACAGAGACTCAGAGCTTCAGGTCTCAGACAGGCTCACAGAGACTCAGAGCTTCAGGTCTCAGACAGGCTCACAGAGACTCAGAGCTTCAGGTCTCAGACAGGCTCACAGAGACTCAGAGCTTCAGGTCTCAGACAGGCTCACAGAGACTCAGAGCTTCAGGTCTCAGACAGGCTCACAGAGACTCAGAGCTTCAGGTCTCAGACAGGCTCACAGAGACTCAGAGCTTCAGGTCTCAGACAGGCTCACAGAGACTCAGAGCTTCAGGGTTCAGAGTTTCTGGAGCTGTTTCTGGAGCTGCAGTGCTCAGACTGAACTCTTGGACTGAATGATGCTTACATTTTGCAGACAAGCGACCATGAGGCTCTGAGCTGACTGGAGCTGGTTTGAGCTAGGGCTGCCACTAAGGACTACTTTTGTAGTCAAGTAACTTGTTGATTATTTTTCCAATTATTCGACTCATCACGACCAATCATGATTATTTTGTGTTTCAACCTAATTTGGCCTCCATTAGGTATCAGCAGCTGAAGAGTGCACATCTTAAAAATGCAGCCTGTGTAACTCACCCCATGGTGATCTTTGCTGATGTTTTACCTCCTTCCTTTAAATGAGAATTAATACAACTCAGCAAATTACATCATTAATAATGTGACGTAAAATAGTGTTGTACTAACAGGAATCAATTACGGTGGTCCAACAGATTAATGTTTAACACCAATATAAGCCCATCAATATTGTTGGTTGTTTAAAATACAAAGCAGTAAATAACTGAATATTACCAAAACAAATCTACACAGTGTTAATCTTTTAGACCTCATATTTCCCATTCTATTTAAAGTCAGTGAAGTCAGTGTAAAAAAAGTCTTAATTCAGACACTTTAAAGTGTGTTTATGGTGCTTCCCAAGAGAACTTTTTCCATATAATTCTGAGAAGTATTTGTATATTAGGAGGATTAAATGTTTTTCATACAGCACCTCATATCTGTAACCAACATCTGTTGAATGTCTTTGCCTGGTTTTCACTGCATTTACCCAGAGTTAGGTTTTCGCCTCTGATTGGTCAGCCCTGTGTCATGTGAGTGGGTAACAGGGAAATGGAGTTGTTGTTCACAGTGTTAGCAAGACCACTTATTAGTGACTCTGGGCTTGTTTTCTCATGATAAAGTGCTTATTGGGGCTTGCTTTGCTCTGTATGATCCCGCCTGACTCTCTCCCAGCTCTACATAAAAACATGTTCAGTTTTGTTTCTCTGCATGCCACACTTTGCTCATGCGCACTCCACCCCTCCTCCTCCCTGCTGAGTGTTACTGGTGCAGTGTGAGCATGAATGAGCTCCAGTCTGGGGAGTTTTGACACTACTTTGTGACTCAAATCCTGAAAAACTGTCTATATGGAGAGCAAAGAAGACTCTCTAGATCACATTATTAGGTGCTGAACACTGAGAGCTGTCAGCCTGGCCGTCCAAGCCAGAGATACAGAGCCACCATCAGCGCACAGTGCCGTCAGGGCATGAATATATTTCCTCATCAATATTCCTCATGTCTGAACTTAGTGATCTTTTCCCGTAGAAGTATCCAACAACGTGGCACCTCATGCAGTGAACTGAAGTTACAGATGAGCATTTTCCACCTGGTATTTCATTTCACCATATGACAGCAACAATAAAAACAATAATATGATGCCTTGACTGTTAAAATTTGTGTGGATTAATCTTTATAGTCAACTGTGTCGCCTAATTGTGGCAACCCTTGTGGGAGCTGATGGATGTGGCTCACACTCTAGCGTGTCCGCTCTTTTAAAGGAGCATGACGTCCATTTCTTGTGACAGTTGAAAGTGTGCCATTGGATGGCCTGTAGGCTCATGAAGGACTTAAATAAACTGTGTCTGAGGATCCAGCTGCAGACACTGAGCTGGGAGATGTAGATGCATTAGGAGTCAGAGTCAACAGGCTGACCAACCATCTCATCTCCTCCTCTTCAGTTGCTGCCATCTTGGCCTGGAGCTTCTTTAAACCTTTTCTGACAGCCAATAGGAGGTGACAGTCTGGGCAGGGACGCAGAGAAAAAAGGAAAGAAAGACAGTGATGAAGGAGTGAGGAATTGGTGCAGAGAGACGACGACACAGTGTCTTCAAAGGGAGCACCATCGTTCCTCATGGAGTCAGATATCAGAGACCTAATGTAGACCATCTGAGACCAACACCTGCTAGCCTGTTAGTCTGCTAGCCTGTTAGTCTGCTAGCCTGTTAGTCTGTTAGCCTGTTAGTCTGTTAGCCTGTTAGTCTGTTAGCCTGTTAGTCTGCTAGCCTGTTAGTCTGCTAGCCTGTTAGTCTGCTAGCCTGTTAGTCTGTTAGCCTGTTAGTCTGCTAGCCTGTTAGTCTGCTAGCCTGTTAGTCTGTTAGCCTGTTAGTCTGCTAGCCTGTTAGTCTGCTAGCCTGTTGGTCTGCTAGCCTGTTAGTCTGTTAGCCTGTTAGTCTGCTAGCCTGTTAGTCTGTTAGCCTGTTAGTCTGCTAGCCTGTTAGTCTGTTAGCCTGTTAGTCTGCTAGCCTGTTAGTCTGCTAGCCTGTTGGTCTGCTAGCCTGTTAGTCTGTTAGCCTGTTAGTCTGCTAGCCTGTTAGTCTGCTAGCCTGCACACCTGTTAGCCTGTTAGCTTAGAGCAGGCTCACCCTTGTCAAGTCATCAGAGGAACATCAGTTTGTGTTTGACTGTCAACAGGAAGTCCTTCAGGGGCTTCTCTCAGCCCTCCTTCAGACTCAGACTCTCTGTGGATACATGCTCATGGATCTGTGCAGAGTCTAATCAAGGTGTGTGGACATGTTGAGGTCGACACAATAGGCCGTCTCAGGTGCAGACCATGGTCAGGTGAAGAGAGGGACAGAGGGAGGTGTGGAGTGAAGGGTCCAGGTGGTCCTAGCAGACACATCAGCCAGCTCCACCTCCTTAGAGACAATGACTCTCATTTATCAATGTTCGCGTGTGATTTAAGAAACACATGTACCAGGGCAAATCATGGCGTACGCCTGGCTAGCTGTTGATAAATGTGGCGGCTGAAAGCAAACACAAATTGCATAACACGCCCCTAAATATTCAAGGTACAGCTGGCCAAACGCACAGAATTTACGACATGGAGGGACACATTACGGGGAAAGGAGACCTCCCTGTGCTGGAGATCCACAACACCAGAGCAACAAAGGTAGAGAGAAATGACGCTATGTTGTTTGGCAGCTGGAAAAGTGGGGTTAAAGCGAGTCAGAAAAAACTCACCTGCAAGGAAATGACTGCAGCTGTCAGCAGCGTGGATGTGACAAACTAAAATACAGCAGAGTTTTAAACATTTGATCTACACAGCCTTCATTTATAACTTGATTAATTAATTAGTTGATCCCTGATATCTGAGTTTTAGAAGCCACAATATCATTAATTGTTTCCGTTCAGGCCCAGAAACATGAAAATTTTGCTTTTAAAAATGTGTTCAAGCTCTGAGAAGAGATGCAGACTCCAGCTTGAACCTAAACCTGTCACCATAGACTGTAGCAAAAAAATGCACGTCATCTTGCTCAGCTCAAAGTGAGGTAGCCACAAAAACTGCTCCCCCTGGTGACTGGCTGCAGTATAGGTTAAAAAAAAAAAATCTGTCTCTCCATTCATTCCAGATGGGCTGTGGTCAAACTTTTAAAATCAATACATCTGGTGAAATGCTTCTCACGTCTGATTATTGTGTTGATTTGAAGATATCATTTGGCTGTCTTTTATTCACGTCCTCTTTTTATCTGCAAATTTTCGGTTTCATTAATTATAAGAAGTTGAAAATAACGTTACGTTACATTTATCAATGACTGACAGCTGCCGTTCTTGTGTATTAGTAAAATATGTGCCAAAAAGACATTAGACTCCCCATAGAAAAATATTATTATTATTTTTGTCACCTGGCCCCACTCAGATTCTCACAGTCTTTACTGTGAATCTGGCTGCAAAGCGGCCCCCAGTGGCGACACCTGTGACGGGGTATTTTGGCCTCAAACCGTACAATGATAAATGGTGGAGCCACGCTGTCCACTCTATATACAGTCAATGGCTGTCACAGACTGAGGAGGGGCTGGAGCTCTCACAGGGTCTACGTCAGTTTCAGGCAGAAGTGATGGAGGGACAGATCCGCCTGCTCTGTGTCAGATACAGATAATAAAACATTTTCAATATGCTGGACTACAAACTAAAAACTAGCTCACCTAGAAACTGGTTTCTTTGACTTCATTTGTGGTCGTTTTGGTGCTGGGCCAAGATGTGTGTCAATCGTGCACAATTACGCACGGGTATACCAGAGTTTTAAGATTATTTGATTATTTGTACCACGAGACGAGCACATGGGTTGTGATCTCATGTAAATGAATGTCTTTTGTGATGAAATAGTCACTTTCTGCACACAGTTTGCGTTTATATGATAATATTGCGGGGAGTGAAATAATCATCTTCACAGTAAATCCTGTGATCAAGACAGCTTCCTTAAAAAATCCAGGCTAAAAGTTTGATCCAGCGTCCTCTGAATGTTGTCAGTGGAGACTTACTCATGAACATGGGAGTGTATAAAGAACTGATAACAGCATCTCCACTTTTTTACAAAGTGAACCGATAGAGAAAGCACATTTTTTATACGGAGAAATCAGCTGACTCTGCTGCTCTCTCATAGCGATGTATTCTACAGATTGGCAGAAGAAAAGTGAAATGTTAGAAACATTCTTGGTGTCATATCTAATTCAAGGATCTGAATATTAATCTAAGAACATCAGTTTTTCTGTCTGAAAATGTTTTGACCCCATATGTGTACCTGACGCCCACGTTCAGAATGATAAACGCCGATCTGTGTGTGGAAAGGAGCGTACACCCAAACTGTGTGTGTGCGTGTGTGTGTGTGTGTGTGTGTGTGTGTGTGTGTGTGTGTGTGTGTGTGTGTGTGTGCATTCTGCTGCTGAATGGAGACAGTAGCTGCTGTTTGACAGGAACAATCTCTGCTGAAATGAATTTGGCCTCTCCATTCATTATCTCCTTCACTTCTGGAAAGCGTCTCTGAATCTTTATTTTCACGTTTCTGAACTCTGACGCTGCAGACCCTCCCTCCTCACCTTACTGTCTCTCTGTCTCAGCTCCCTGGCTCCGTTAGCATTGGTAGCTGTTAGCTTTTAGCTGGGAGCCGTAAGCCATTGGCTGGCAGGCTGGCAGTGGAAAACTGGTATTATAGCTCTGGAGGAGGGAAGGAGAGAGGGAGGGAGGAGCAGCAGTCCAAAGATAAAAACGCAGCAGAACATATGAGTCACTGAAGCTGTAAGCTGGCTCTCACCCCGTCTTTACTGGCAGTAGGACGCAGTGGACATGTTGCTATGTAATTAAACATGCAGCAGGAGAGGCTTCTGTTCATATGGTCCAAATTATAGGCTCCTATAAATCCATTCATAAGCTAAGCTCAACCCAGCTCTAATGGAAACCTTTCAATCTGCTCTTAGCAGGAATAAAACCCTCTCTATAAAGGTATTATTTGTTTATCAAAAACGCTGGATGCCCGCGCAACTTGGGTGCAGAAGCACTGCAGGGTATAATGGTTTGTCAACTGACGTGGAGGAGTTAACGCCCACAAAGCACCTTTTTAAACTACATATCAGCATTTATATGGATGGTAAACAGTTCCCAGGTTTGTGAAATAGCACTGAGGACAGAAGAGATCAGCAAGTGGACAGATATTAAGTGGACAGACGTCTTTAGAGCAGAAATCCAGCGTGTACCCAGAGAGAAACTTAAACATACAACTGTCACTTGATGCTCATGACTGCATTATCCGTGGACACTTACCAGACTGTGACAGACCAGAGAGTAAACGTGTGTCAATAAATCAGAAACCCTGCCGAACCATAAAGAGCACACAGACTGAGTCTGAGACCTGGTTCATAATAAAAGAACCAGAAAACTCCGTCCAGAGTTAATTTTTCACCCACAGACGCCGCTGGTGTTTCAGTGTTAAGTGTGACCCTGTTAACTGGTGGCTCATGGCTGTTAATCACTCACACTGTTGGCCGGGAGTCACCAGTTAGCATGGTTGCTATTAACTCCAAAACACCAGTTGCTCTGTGACAGTCAAAACTTGATAGATGTTGCCTCTGTTGTATAGTATTGTTTCTGACAACTGACTAGAGAAAAACTGTACATTTTGATGCTGATAACTGGTTGAATTAAGTGTTTAAATTACACTTGCTCATCTGAATGAATGAATCTGTGGTCAAGATGCATGTCCATCTTAGTGATGACATAGGCTGATAATCCCTCTACACTGATTTAAGGTAACATGTATTTATCCTCTGAAATAAGAAGTCCTAATAAAGTCCAGGCCTCTGAACATCTGTGTGCTTTTTTTTCTCTCCCAAGCGCTGAGTCCACTGCTGTTGCAGAGAAAGCAGAGATTGCAGCTCTGACGGTGTACTCTTGTCAATACAGTGTGCTCCTTCACACAGTGTGCTCTGTCTGTACAGTGTGCTTTGTCCATGCAGTGTGCTCTGTCTGTGCAGTGTGCTCTGTTCATACAGTGTGCTCCTTCAAACAGTGTGATTTGTCTATACAGTGTGCTCTGTCTGTACAGTGTGCTCTGTAAATGGTAAATGGTAAATGGACTTGAGCTTAAATAGCGCTTTTCTAGTCATGGACCACTCAAAGCTGCTTTACACCACAGGTCACACTTACCCATCCACACCCAGTCGCTCTCACATTCACTCACTGATGGATCCAATCTTTACTATAGTAGCTATCCATCAGTACATCTAACACAGTCACACCCTTTCATGCCCATTCACTCACCACTGACGCAGCAGTGGGAGCACAGTGTACAGTGTGCTCTGTCTTTGCAGTGTGCTCTGTCTATGCAGTGTGCTCTGTCTGTGCAGTGTGCTCTGTCTATACAGTGTGCTTTGTTAGTTTAGCATGCCCTGACAAAACTGTGCACACTGTCATTACTGTGTTCTCCATTGTAACAGTGTATTTGGTTTTTGCAAATGATTTATTTGTTGCAGTGTTTTTTTTTTGTTTTTGTTTTTTCAGTTTATTTGCCTGCTACCGTGTGTTTGTTGTTGAATTGTGTTTAGTTGTCCCAGTGTGTATAAATAACTGCAGCTAGTTTGGCAGTTGCAGTGTCTCTAGTTGTTGCAGTGCATTCAGTTGTCGCAGTGTCTCTTGTTGTTACAGCGTGTTCAGTTGTCGCAGTGTCTCTAGTTGTTACAGCGTGTTCAGTTGTTGCAGTGTCTCTAGTTGTTACAGCGTGTTCAGTTGTTGCAGTGTCTCTAGTTGTTACAGCGTGTTCAGTTGTCGCGGTGTCTCTAGTTGTTACAGCGTGTTCAGTTGTCGCAGTGTCTCTAGTTGTTACAGCGTGTTCAGTTGTTGCAGTGTCTCTAGTTGTTACAGCGTGTTCAGTTGTTGCAGTGTCTCTAGTTGTTACAGCGTGTTCAGTTGTTGCAGTGTCTCTAGTTGTTGCAGTGCATTCAGTTGTTGCAGTGTATCTAGTTGTTACAGCGTGTTCAGTTGTTGCAGTGGCTCTTGTTGTTACAGTGCGTTCAGTTGTTGCAATGTCTCTAGTTGTTACAGCGTGTTCAGTTGTCGCAGTGTCTCTTGTTGTTACAGCGTGTTCAGTTGTTGCAGTGGCTCTTGTTGTTACAGTGCGTTCAGTTGTTGCAGTGTGTTTGGTTGTTACAGCGTGTTCAGTTGTTGCAGTGTGTTTGGTTGTTACAGCGTGTTCAGTTGTTGCAGTGTGTTTGGTTGTTACAGCGTGTTCAGTTGTTGCAGTGTGTTTGGTTGTTACAGCGTGTTCAGTTGTTGCAGTGTGTTTGGTTGTTACAGCGTGTTCAGTTGTTGCAGTGTCTCTAGTTGTTACAGCGTGTTCAGTTGTTGCAGTGTCTCTAGTTGTTACAGCGTGTTCAGTTGTTGCAGTGTCTCTTGTTGTTACAGCGTGTTCAGTTATCGCAGTGTCTCTAGTTGTTGCAGTGCATTCAGTTGTTGCAGTGTATCTAGTTGTTACAGCGTGTTCAGTTGTTGCAGTGGCTCTTGTTGTTACAGCGTGTTCAGTTGTTGCAGTGGCTCTTGTTGTTACAGTGCGTTCAGTTGTTGCAGTGTGTTTGGTTGTTACAGCGTGTTCAGTTGTTGCAGTGTGTTTGGTTGTTACAGCGTGTTCAGTTGTTGCAGTGTGTTTGGTTGTTACAGCGTGTTCAGTTGTTGCAGTGTGTTTGGTTGTTACAGCGTGTTCAGTTGTTGCAGTGTGTTTGGTTGTTACAGCGTGTTCAGTTGTTGCAGTGTGTTTGGTTGTTACAGCGTGTTCAGTTGTTGCAGTGTGTTTGGTTGTTGCCCTTTCTGTCTCATTTTACAGTCAGTATAGTTGCTTCAGGCCTTATGTTGCTCAGTAAGTGGCTCTGATTGGTTCACAGTTTGGAGCCATGTTTGGAGTGAAAAATATCCCTGCAGCAGAATATTTTCAGACACACACACACACAAAGCCCTGAGACTCAGTACTGACTTTTTTACGGGGACTAACATCATCCTGAGATCAGACAGCATCACCTCCAGGGAGTACTTTCCCACACGTGGCAGGAGAGGGTCCAGGTGGAGTCTGACTGAAGGTCAGTATGTTTGCGGCCACGTGGGATGCCTTGCCATGGGAGGGAGGGTGTGTGTGTGTGTGTGTGTGTGTGTGTGTGTGTGTGTGTGTGTGTGTGTGTGTGTGTGTGTGTGTGTGTGTGTGTGTGTGTGTGTGTGTGTGTGTGTTAGGGCTGGGCGAATATGGTAAAAATAAGAATCCCAATTATTTTAAGTGATATTGAAATCACAGTTACTATACACAATTATTCATTTATTCAAAAACTTCAGTACTGATTTAAACACAACTTTAAAGAACCAGCAAGTGGCACATACAGTATTATTGATTCACATAAGTCACACACACTCGCTGTAGCTGCACATGGAGCACAGAAGAGCTATGAAGCACAGGAACTTGCATAAATCTACACTGCTTGGCATATTAATTGTTTTTCTTTGATTATATTGTTTTTATGATTGTCAGATGGCAAAATTGAAATCACGATTAAAATCCAATTAATTGTCCAGCCCTAGTGTGTGTGTGTGTGTGTGTGTGTGTGTGGTTGGTTATGATGGCAGGGCTAACTGACTGGACTGTGGTGTCAGGGAGAGATAATTAAAGTTTATCAAATATTCTGACCTCCTCACTCTCTGTCCCCCTTAAATCAGTCATAGTGACTCATCTGTCTAAACTGAAGATCTGTGTGTGTTCTGATGTAAGGACAGGTGTGGAGTGTGATGATCAGATAAATCAGTCGTAAGGACTCGTCTGTCTGAACAGAAGATCTCTGACTAGTGTGATCATGCCATATATAACATGGTCTCCCGACGTCACCTGTGGGTTTCTGAAACTGAAAATGAAGCACATTGGGTATAGCGGCCGTATTGGTAGTGGCAAGGGCTTTGCGTATAGCTATAGGGCACCTGTTGGTCACGTGACCCTTAGCTGTGCCTCTGATTGGGCGAGCTAGGGATCTTATTATTCTCTGAACGGCTGAGATAGAAAAAAAATTCACCTCCTGTACAGTGGGAGCTGGTAGTAAAATTAGCGACTCAGACAGGAGACGTTTTTTGAACCAGGCTGTAAATAGGTTAATTTCTGCTGTGAAATGGCTTTTTTTTGGCTTGGTGTGTATGTGACTTCCAGGACTTCTGGAGACAGCCTCATGTGGACGCTGGAGAAACAGCAGATTTTAACACTTCGGCATTACTTCTATTAGGGGGTTCGTGCTTAAGCACAGCACGGTTTGGATGGCCAGTGTGGCCTCGCCCTCAGGTGACAGTCCTTGGCTTTGTGTGTTTATCTCTGCGTTTATATCTTTTAGTGTGTGTGTGTGTGTGTGTGTGTGTGTGTGTGTGTGTGTGTGTCTATAAGAGAGAGATAGTGGGGTCAGGCAACTTGTGAGTCAGCAGCCCCCAAGCTGGGTCCTCTCTCCCCTCTGAACTTGGCAGAAACTTGCTCTCTTTCCAAAGTTTGTGTTGTGATGAAGTTAGACAGTGAGCCAGTATTAGCTTTGCGTGTCGTTGCACGGCCGTTTTCAGTCTGACTAAGTTGTTAACGTGCATCTTAATTATCCGATCTCGTACTGACTTGCTCACCTTAAAGTGATACTCCAGGATGGAACAAGTTGGGTCCTACCACAAGGTTTAGGGCAGAAATTACCCCTACAGCAGTGTTTTTGTGCAGCAGAAGCCCAGAGTGCTCGCACCAAACACCCCCTCCCTGCTCCTCTGCTGGTTTCCTCTGCACTCAGACGGGGCCATATTTTACTTGACCAAAAATACAAATAAACGGACCTCCACCAAAAACATTTGATATATTGTCTGCTCTGTTTAAGGTGCTGCAGTCTGAGCTCAGGGGGACTAATGCTGAGCAGTCATAGCACAAGAGACGAACTGTGCTCTGATAAAACCAGCTGACTGGGGATCCTGTAATGGGTGACCTGTCCTGGAGGACAGTTAGAGTTTCTGTTTCCTCTGAACCTTAGTCTGGGTCTGGTTTGTCCACATAAACAGTGTCTGAATATCTTCACTTCTTCTGTCTGTAAGCAGATCCGATTTCACACTTCACACATTTGCTCCATATTTGTGATATATTTGTCCCACATTTTTTAAATGTTTGTTCCACGTTTGTGTCATGTTTGCTTATACTTGATATACATTTGTTCTACATTTGTAAAATGATTAAAAATTATTGTTTGTTTTCTCCATGTTTGTTCCATGTTTGTGTTATGTTTGTTTTATGTTTGTTAAACGTTTGCTTCATGTTTGCTTCATGTTTGCTCCATGTTGGTTAAGCCTTTGTTCCATGTTTGTACCATGTTTGTAGTGAAGCATACTTGCTCCTTAAAGAGATGTGCCTGGCTTTAATGTGTGTGCATCTGCAGCTGACAGGATGTGTCTTCTCCTCTGTTCCAATAAATATCTGTGTGTCATCTCTTTCAGATCTCAGAGCTGGGCCGAGACTCCCTCCCCTCGTGGCTACACTGGGACGCAGACAGCAGGATCCTTCGAGGTTTACCTTTGGATGAGGACAAAGGCGTCCATTACATCTCTGTTTCCACCTCCAACCAGTCAAAACCTTTCTCCTCCTCCTCGGACATGTTCTCCATTGAGGTTCACCCCGATGATTATTTGGACGTAGACTCAGCCCAGCTGGCGTCAAACCAAGCCACGACTGAAGACAACATTCAGCCATTCATGTGCAGCAACGAGGAGCCAGTGACGGTGCTGACAGTGATCCTGGATGCAGACCTGACCAAGATGACCTCTGAGCAGAGGGTGCAGCTGCTGAACAACATGAGGAGCTTTTCTGGGGTGGAGCTCCAGCACATGAAGATCCTCCCTGTGGTCAACAACCGGCTGTTTGACATGTCAGCATTCATGGCTGGACCAGGAAACGCCAAAAAGGTAAGCTACAGAAATTCACAACATTCAGAGCTTTGCTTTCTTCGATGGCAGAGAAATGGTTGAACAATTTCTGCTCCTAGAAAGTCCCAATTTTAGAAGTTTCTGCATCCTGTGAATGTTCACCAGTTCTGATTGACAACCGCTCTTCGTTAACATGCTGCACGGTGCTCAGTATTTCTAACACTCTGTCTTCATCTGTTACAGTTTAAAGGTGAAATCACCTAAAACTCCTTGTTGTCTCTGCAGGTGGTGGAAAATGGTGCCCTCTTGTCCTGGAAGCTGGGCTGCTCATTGGACCAGAGCACAGTCCCAAACATCAGCAGTGTCCAGGGTCCAGCAAAGGAGGGTTTGATGTCTGCCATGCTGGGCTTCCCTGTGGTGGGCTGGCACATTGCCAACAAGAAGCCCCATGCCCCCAAGAGGGTCAGACGCCAGCTCAACAACACCCCCACGCCCGTCCTCACAGTGCTTCCTCCAACGACTGTGGTGGAGCCTCCGGTGAGGATCATCCCAACCCTCTCATCACCTTCCATCGCTGCACCAACTGAAAGCTCTGCTCCTCCAGTAAGAGGCCCCGTCCCCCTTCCAGGAAAACCCACTATCAGAATCCGTGACCCTATAGCTCACACCCCGACGCTAGGACCCCCTCAGCCGACTAAGGTGATGGAAACCACCAGCACCATTCCTATCCAGCCAACCATGACCAGACATATCTACGTGGAGGCCACAGCCACTCCTCCCTCTCCCACGAGAAGACCCACCAAGAAACCCAAGAGACCCAAAACCACACCAGTTCCCAAAGAGCCGAAGACTTCCACGCCAAAACCACCGAGACGCACCACGCCTTCAACGGCAATCATCCCAGATCCATACAATGAGAAGCCCGTCTTACGTAACCCCATTGACCAGGTCAACGCTCTGGTGGGCACCTACTTTGAGGTCAAAATCCCGTCAGATACTTTCTTTGATAAAGAGGATGGCACTACAGACAAGCTGCGCCTTACTTTGAGACAAAACCACAATGAAGTGGTTGGAGAGGGCTCCTGGATCCAGTTCAACACCACCAGTCAGCTGCTGTATGGCCTGCCGGATGTCCAGCACGCAGGGAAACATGAGTACTTCATGCAAGCTGCTGACAAAGGCGGCCTAAATGCAATTGATGCTTTTGAGGTCCGAGTGAGCCGCTGGCCCACAAACGACAAGACCCCTGTGATTTTCACAGCGCGCTTTGATGGTGAGCCACGTTCCGTAACCAATGACATCCACAAGAAGATCCTCCTGGTCAAGAAGCTCGCCTACGCTCTTGGGGACAGAAACAGCAGCACAGTTAGTCTGAGGAACATCAGCAAGGGGTCCATCGTGGTGGAGTGGACCAACACCAGCCTCCCAACTCACCCATGCCCCAAAGAACAGCTCCAAATCATGAGCAGGACACTGGCCAGCGCTGATGGGAAGCCCTCACAGACCTTCAGGTACTCTATGGAGCCTGAGTTCAGACCACTGGATGTCATGGTCAAAGGGCGGGGAAGCTGCAGGACATTTTCCTTCATCCCACCAGGAGAGATCAACATACCTGAACCTCCAGCAGTCACTCCAGCTTTGGGGACAGGCCGACAGAGCACAGATGACGTTTACCTTCACACAGTTATTCCTGCTGTGGTGGTGGCAGCCATCTTGCTAATAGCGGGCATCATTGCAATGATCTGCTACAGGAAGAAGAGAAAGGGCAAGCTTACCATCGAGGACCAGGCCACATTCATCAAGAAAGGTGTGCCCATTATATTTGCAGATGAGCTGGATGACTCTAAGCCGCCTCCTTCTTCCAGCATGCCTCTGATCCTACAGGAAGAGAAACCCCCACTCCCACCCCCGGAATACCCCAACATGGCCACACCTGAGACCACTCCCCTTAACCAGGAGCTGCTAGGAGAGTACACGGCTCTCCGGGACGAGGACCCCAACGCACCTCCCTACCAGCCGCCACCTCCCTTCACCACTCCAATGGAAGGAAAAGGTTCTCGTCCCAAGAACATGACCCCCTACAGATCCCCACCCCCCTACGTCCCGCCCTAAGACTTGTTGCACCCTCCTCTCACAGAGTGGAGGGGCAGGCTGCCTGAGGAACTGTGACGGTGTCCATTCTGGTGTTTGTCTGGCAGGACTTTAACAGGGAGAGATGACAAGAGGTGCTAAAGTACACAACCGCTTCAGGGGACTTGGTTTGGGGGGTGGGGGATCAGGAAACAGGTGGGTGATCAATTAAACAGCTGGGAGGGACTACTTCTTCAGTGGTAGCCCAGCTACTACAGTGGCCTAAGTCAAACAAGCTCTTGTCACATGGCTATCAGAAGACCAGATGGTCTGAGATGACAAACGGGAGAGAGCTCTCCCTTCCCAGCATTCATATGTTTTTTTTTTCTGTTTGGCTCGAATTCTGGCTTTTATTTCTTGTTTTCATCATCCCCATGTTTTTTTCTGCTTTTTGTTTCTGGACTGAAATGTTAGCCCCACAACTCGTCCTCAAATCAAGCGAGAAGATGGGAACTGCCATCAGCCTTCTGCAGGCCACAGCTCCTGTTCTCTCTAAGGATACATATTAAGGAGTAATCAGAGGATCTGAAACCAGACACTGAGGTGTGTGTGTGTGTGTGTGTGTGTGTGTGTGTGTGTGTGTGTGTGTGTGTGTGTGTGTAACAGAGCGGTCTGTTTGATCAGATTCAGAACAGTTTGCCTTTAACACTAGTCGTCTGTCTCTCTCCTCTTCTTGTGTCTAGTTCAGGTGAGTTTAACAGGTAGCCTGATTATTAGAGGGAAATAATCCATCCTTTCTTTGTTTGGTTGGTTTTTAACTCCCTGTATATCTGGAATATGTTCTGATAGATTGTGTCCAAGTGTTTGATGGTGGTGGTATTGGAAAGGGACTGCCTCGCTGAAATAACCTGCAGGAGCTCTGACGTATTTGACACGCGTAACCAAAAAAAAAAAAACAAGCAACTAGTTAAACTGACTTTGTTTACTGTTTTCAGGCTCAGGGTGGGAAGCACAAATGCCGTCAAACCCTCAGATTACCCTCCAGAGACAACAGAGAGGGTTAGTGTAAGGGACAGAATCCAGGTCTGAACATCATATTCAGTACTACAACATGGCCACCACGAGACAACAGCTAACAATAGCATTCAGCTATCTCCTGGTTTACAAAGTACCTCCTAGCTAGTGGATATTATTAGCAGTAATGTTAGCTGAAGTAGCTACTGAGAACTAGGTCACAACTGCTACCAGCAGCACTTGACCATTTCTCTGTTAACTTCCCTGCTAACTTACAAACCTCTTTGGATACCAAGTCAGAGCAGCTACAGTGCCTGTCGTTTGGATTCACCTCCGTGGATATTTTACCCTTTAATCGCTTTCATAAAGCACACTTGACTTTAAAGAGGGTTTGTTTGTTTTTTTCAAAACAAAAGCCAAATTTTACTGACCGTGATTGATCATGAAAGGATTGAATGGGTAAAACATGCAAGGTGGGAGGTGAATACTTATGATAAGCACTAGTTAGCATGAAACCAGTTTCTAGCTAACATAACCTTAAACTGAACTTTACACCACTTTTTGTTAAAGTATCAAACATTTGCACAAGCTTTAAATTGGTAGCATGCTAAAGTTAGCTGTTAGTTAAGCTACAGTCTCAGCCCCTGCTGTTTTCTCTCTAGCCTGTTCATCTGTGCTAACTCTACAGCACGATACAACACATCATGCTGTGCATGTAGACATCAGTGTGCTTTGTGCAGGTGCAGGACGACACAAACCTACAGGGCGTGGTTGGGCACAGATCCGAAGCTGAGGTGTAAAGCAGGCTGAACGGAGCAAAGAATTTAAACTGGATTAGAATTTAAATGTCAATCTTTACACAGATGACAGTTCTCATGTTACTGGAGTTTGACCGTCGATCCACCCAGCACCTCCATCCAGACTCTAACAGAGCCCCAGGTTATTTTGGACCTTAGATAATTATTTTTTTATGCTTGGAGGCAGTCCTTCTTTGGAGTGGCAGGAGGAGGAACTTTGTGTGCCATGTCGTTCCTGATGGGACTGTACAGATGTTCATATTTTAGCAGTCACAGAGGAGACACTGTGGCACATTTTTGGGCAGAAGGATGAAACTACTCTGTGTCTCCAGTACAGTCAACTCTGGAAAAAAGCTCAATGAAATCTCCTTGTAGGTTTTTTACCAAGTTTTTGATACAGCCTCAAAAGGTTTGATGAAAAGGATTAGCCTCCTGTGATTTGTAAAATCTTAGCCTAGAGTTTTGATGATGATTCAGTTATGTACACATTTTCTTTGTTTTCTCATGGGTCACATATTTTAAGTGTTTTATTTTATCCTGTGTGTTTTTGCATATCAAATGTATCTCCCACTATACAAAGATGGAATGACAGATATTTTATGTAATCGCAAGTTTTATTTTTATCCTTCTGTTTGCTAATGAGTTTGACTGGAGTGACCCTTTGCAATAATAATGTAAGGCACAGTCGGCTGGCTGCCTGGTCTGGGCTCCAGCCGGTGACTCATATTGTAATTTTGTTGGTTTTTTGCAGGATGCCAAGGCTTTTTTGCTTTTCGAGTGTGAATTGTCATAATAAAACCAACTGGTACAGTTTGAACCAACCATCCTCCATCACTCATCATTTTTCCTCGCGGGTGTCTTTGGGGATTTTTCGGAGCGTGGAAAATGTCTCATCCTGTCATCCTCTGGATCAGGCCCTGACTGATGTTTATGGATGAGCTTTTTGATCACTGTCACTTTTCTGCTGCTCTCACTTAGCCTTGAATTGATAAATCAATGTGTCTGAAGCCCAAAGGAGGTTTTAGCTCTGGAGACAGCTTGCTGCCTGGCAACCATCTCCGGTCTCTGGACATCCTGCTGTCCTTTTTTATCCTGGATTATTCTGCAGCTGAATGACGAGTGGGACCATTCAGTTTGAAAGCTGCCCCCGTTAAAGAGGCTGGGCTGTGCAAACATCCCCTCAGCTCCATCAGTCCCTCCACACTCTGCATACAGATCATTTACATCGATTACTCTGAACATCTATGGGACGTACAGTTTGCCAGCGCTGTAGCACCTCTCTGATAATCCAGGGCACACTTTAGTTTGGAAAGACAAGATGAATGAGTTCCTGAAAAATCACTTCTATAAAAAACGAAAACAGACCATCTACCAGGGACAAAGACCACGGAAGTTTTAGCTTGACCCAGTCTCAGAACCTCAGAACAGTGGCTATGTTCACACTGCAGTCTGTCATGCACAATACCAATTTATTGCTCGAGTCTGATTATTTTGTTTGGCTGCTCACATTACGTTTTTACAAATTGGCCTGTCTGCGCACTGCAGTGTGAACCGCTCATGCTCCTGAAGTGATCCACAGACTCAGCTGAACATTAATAATGTCACACACTAAACGGTGTCTCCAGAAACAAACATGGCCTCGGGGTTTTGGGCCTTGTTTTTTGAAGCGTAGCTGCTTTTGGGGGCTTGCTTGCTGCCTGTATGATCCCCGCCTTGTTCTCTGCCAGCTCTCCAAGGAAAAAGAAAGTGTACTTAATTTTCACTTTCTCTCCTCTCCATGCACTCCTCCCTCCAACCCTCCCCTCCTCTCCTCCCCACCTGTTTGTGTTGCTGATCAGTCACAGCACTCAGGCTATGAATAACCACCAAATAATCAGTTTGTACAGCTTTATGAAAGGGTTAAATGTTAAATGACAACAGGGTGTTGTATGGAGCAGCATTTGTCAGAGCAGGATTTCTACAAACAGAATATAAATTTCTCAAGTACTGTTAAATATGTGTGTGTAATCACCTGGGTTTAAAAATGCTTTGGTTTTTATTTATTAAGAATGAGTTTTTTGATACAGAGGAGGAGTGTTTCGTCTAAGGCTGCCGCCAGCAGCAACACTGAATGGACAAACTGCCCCGTATATGCAGGTGTTTCTATATTATATGAGTGGTTCCTGAATATGCACTAGTCAAAAGGAAAATGAGAAGAAGAGCATTGTTTTTTTGTGCATACAATACTTGCTCTTTGAAGGTGACCATTACTTCTGGAGCTTGACCAATGGGAGGGGTGAGCAATGCAACCCCTAAATCCTGTAACCTATCTGCTGCTTGTCCCTTTATGTTTCTCATTGTACTTTATTAAGTGTTCACTAGAGTTTGTCTCCAGCAGTGAGCCAGTCCCCATAAATATGCATACTAAAACAAAGTGCAGTTCCCTGAGTGTCCACTAGAGTTTGTCTCCAGCAGTGAGCCAGTCCCCATAAATATGCATACTAAAACAAAGTGCAGTTCCCTGAGTGTCCACTAGAGTTTGTCTCCAGCAGTGAGCCAGTCCCCATAAATATGCATACTAAAACAAAGTGCAGTTCCCTGAGTGTCCACTAGAGTTTGTCTCCAGCAGTGAGCCAGTCCCCATAAATATGCATACTAAAACAAAGTGCAGTTCCCTGAGTGTCCACTAGAGTTTGTCTCCAGCAGTGAGACAGTCCCCATAAATATGCATACTACAACAAAGTGCAGTTCTCTGAGTGTCCACTAGAGTTTGTCTCCAGCAGTGAGACAGTCCCCGGTTAAAACTGAGCAGCCTGTACAGTCCTACAATCCTGCTTAGTGGAGGTTTACTTTCCACAGTTCAAAAATGAAGCCAGCACACTAAATGTTTAAACTGTACTCTCAGTACAATTGGGATAGAATTACAAGAGTAGAAAAAATAGAGTTTAAGTGGTAGAAAAAGAATAATAATTATTACAATATTAAATAAAGAACTCTGCACAGAGTAAATACAAAATATATACACAATTTAAGTTAGGAAAATAGTGCACTGAATATATGTCATAAAAAATATGCAATTTGCAACAGGAAATGGAAGATGAATGTGCAATAGGACCGGAAGGAGTCCACAGTAGACACAGTGTTGTTAAGAATGGTGAGGGGGGGCGGAGGAGGGGGGTTTCTCCTAAAGTCCACTGTCATCTCCACAGTCTTGAGCGGGTTCAGCTCCAGGTGGTTCTGACCACACCAGAGGACCAGCTGTTCCACCTCCTGTCTGTAAGCGGCCTCGTCACCATCCTGGAGGAGACCGATGATGGTGGTGTCGTCCACAAACTTCAGGAGTTTCACAGAGGGGTCTCCTGAGGTGCAGTCATTAGTGTAGAGGGAGAAGAGCAGTGGGGAGAGCACACACCCCTGGGGGGCGCCGGTGTTGACTGTCCGTGTGCTGGATGTGATGGACCCCAGCCTCACCTGCTGGGTCCTGTCAGTCAGGAAGCTGGAGATCCACTGACAGGTGGGGTCTGGCACAGACAGGTGGGAGAGCTTGTGGTGGAGGATGTCAGGGATGATGGTGTTGAACGCCGAGCTGAAGTCCACAAACAGGATCCTCACGTACGTCCCTGCAGAGTCCAGGTGCTGTAGGATGTGATGCAGTCCCATGTTGACTGCATCCTCAGCTGACCTGTTTGCCCGGTAGGCAAACTGCAGGGGGTCCAGCAGGGGTCCTGTGATGTCCTTCAGGTAACTCAGCACCAGGCGTTCAAAAGACTTCATGACTACAGATGTCAGGGCGACGGGCCTGTAGTCATTCAGTCCTGTTATGGAGGGTTTCTTTGGGACTGGGATGATGGTGGAGTGTTTGAAGCAGGAGGGCACCTCACACAGCTCCAGAGATCTGTTGAAGATCCGGGTGAAGATGGGGGCCAGCTGGTCCGTGCAGGCCCTCAGACATGAGGGGGAGACACCATCAGGTCCTGGAGCCTTCTTGATCTTTTGTCTCTGGAACTGCTGGCACACATCCTCTTCACGGATCGTCAGTACAGGTGGGGTTGCAGAGGCGGGGGAACTGTCCAGGGGGGCAGGTAGTCCTTTGTTGTTGGGATGAGTGGGGGGTGTGATGGAGTCTGTTTCAAACCTGGTGTAAAACAGATTCAGCTCCTCAGCCAGATGAGGGTTCTCCACAGGGTGGGGGGATGGTCTTTTGTAGTTGACGGCCTCCTGAAGGCCCCTCCACACTGACGCAGGATCGTTAGCTGAGAATTGTCTTCTCAGCTTCCCAGAGTAGCTCCTCTTAGCTGCTCTGATCTCCTTTGTCAGTGTGTTCCTGGCCTGCATGTACAGGAGCCTGTCCCCACTTCTGTAGGCCTCCTCCTTGGCCTGGCGAAGCTGCCTCAGTTTCCCAGTAAACCAAGGTTTGTTGTTACTGTATGTGCGAAAGGTCTTGGTTTGCACACACAGGTCCTCACAAAAACTGATGTACGATGTCACAGTGTCACAAAGTCCATGAATGTCTGTGGCTGCAGCTTCAAAGACGCTTCATTCTGTGCAGTCAAAACAGGCCTGGAGCTCCTGCCTTGACTCATCCGTCCACTTCTTCACAGACTTCACTACAGGCTTTGCAGATTTTAATTTCTGCCTGTAGGTAGGAATAAGGTGGATCAGACTCTCACTCAGAGTCTCCCTCTGCCTTCAACTTCAGACAGCGCTCCATGTCAAATGCTCTGAAATCTGATCAGGAGCACTGTGAGTGCAAGTTTCTGAGTTTGCATTTCACAGATCTGATCAGTCGCCTACATCGCCTCTTATGTGTTCCAAGGTTTGATATTAGGTTTGCTCTTTGGTTTGTTCTCTGGTTATTCTGGGTCCGTTTCACAAAGCAGTTTTAATTAACTGAGTTTTATTCTGAATTTTGAGTTGATCTGCTTTGAGATAGCAAACTCAGAGTGTTTGATTTCAGAACAGCTGATTTGAGTTAGTTTAATCAACTCAGAGTAGTTTCACCTGGAGTTAAGGCCCCGTTTACAGGGAGACTCCCGCAACGATTCTTCCTTTGCGTTTTCAAAAGCCACCCGCGTTTACATGAGGACTGCGTGAAAACGATCCGCGTTCATACGACTCCAGGAGGACAAGTCTCCTCTTCTGTTCTTTCTTTTTCTGCCATTTTGTTGTGTGAGACGGTCGGCAATCCAACCATAACGCGCATTACCGCCACCTACTGGCTCAACTGGAAATGTGGCTGAGCGCGGAGCCTTTACCTGAAACTGCGAGTGCGCATGCGGTGACGTCAGCGTTTCACCCTGAGACGCTTCGCTCTGTGTTTACACGAAGCTGGATGGAGGAGCGGATTCAGATCTTTCCACTCTGGGGAGCGTTTTCAAAAGTTTGCGTTTTCACTGAAAACGCAACGTGGTCTCGTCTAAACGGAAGGCCAAAACGCAACCAAATGTTTGCGGAATCGACCGTTTTCGGCGTCGTGTAAACGGGGCCTAAGTGTGTGCAGCTTAACCATAAAAAGCCATCATCAACTGAGCCCTGATTCAATGATACACCATGGCAACAGAAAGGGGAAAGGATGCGTTTCTCAAATATTTTGCTTTTAGGATTTAATGCCTGAATCCCTCGCATGATATCACAGTTGGTTTTTGAAAACCGCCTCTCTAGCTCAGCGTTTACACGGTCAAGGATCGGATAGTAAACAGTCTTACAAAAATAATCCTTGCTCGTGTCACTGTAATGCTGACCAACTGTGGACATGACAACAGTGTCGTTAAGAGTAGAGCTTGTTTTAGGTTGCCTTTTAGACATCCTCTCTGTGCTGATGTTACACCGCTGAGCCATGCTTAGCACTTCAGTCCACAACTGGTCAAAAGATGAATCATCTCTGTATTTTAATAGTGAATCCTGCAGCGCCTCAATGAGGTCAATAGCTCTGGCGAGGTCCACTGATGAGGACTGCAGCATGTCGCTCAGAAACTGTGTATCTCCAAGTATTTTTCTAAAGGTTGCTAGGAGGCCAATGAAATCTAAGTTTAGCTGCCCTCGCAGTCCACGTGCCTCAACACTTCTGTCTCCACTATTCTCCTCATCAATATCATGAAGGACCCTTAGCACAGCTGGAAGCCGGTCCATTAGGTTTCGACAGGCATAATACCTGCAAGCCCACCTAACATCACTGAGTCAGGGCAACTCTCGTGGCTGATCCTCTGGATACATTAAGCGCTGTATGTCCTGCCACTTCTGGTGGACATAAGATCCTGACAGAAACACATAAAGATGCTGCGACAAGGAAAAAAAAACATGACGCTTCTGGTACTGCTCTGACTGTGTCCACAATAACCAAATTTAAGCAATGTGCATTGCAGTGCACATAAAAGGCATGCTTGGCCAGGGACTGTATTCTTGCAGACACACCACTGTGCTTGCCACTCATTACAGAGGCACCATCATAGCCCTGCCCCACCAGCTGTTCTCTGTATTCTAAACCGTACTTTTGCAGGCTATTAACAATTTTTTCAGTTAGCCCAGCAGCATCAAGTTTGTCTGCATGCTCAAAATGCATGAAGCTTTCATGCACTGTACCTCTGTAGAAGTACCTGAGTACTAATGAAATTTGCTCCTGTTTATTTAAGTCTTTTGTTTCATCAGCTAGAATACTGAACACCCCACTTTCTTTTACCTCTTCAACAATGTCCTTTCTCACCATGTCTGCTAAAACCTCTAAAATCTCATTCTGAGTATGGTTGCTGGTGTACTTGGCATTGCTATGTCCCATTTTCTGTTTTACTAAGGGGTCATGCTTGGCTATGAGCTCCAAAATGGCCAAAAAGTTGCCTTTGTTTCCTGAGTCTTCTGATTCCCGATGGCCACGCTGTGCTATGTTCTGAGTGGCTGTGCATAGCAAAACATCAGCAACTGTTTTGATATACTTCCTGTTGTCCTCTACTTTTTTTTGGTACCGTTTGTCCATTGTCTGGAGTAAAGATGTATTGTTCTCAACACCCCGCTGATATTCTGTCCATGCCGCCATTGCATTAAGATGGTGCTCTGCTCTTGCATGTAAGCGGAAACCTCCATCTTTATACATGGCCTTTTTCCAGTTTGAAAAGCCAGTAGCTGAGGTGAACGTTGTCTCTGGAACACAGGGCAGTGAAAAATGCCTACATGCAAAACAAAAAGCACAGTCCTGGCATTGGGAGTATTCCACCCAGGTATAGGTTTTGTACCACGAAGCCCTGAACGCTCTGGTCCTACCATGTACATGCTGGGTGCGAGGGAAGGTCTTCAGGACAGGTTGCGCAGGACTTGCAGCTCTGGTTTGAGAAATGTCTGGAAATATTAAAAATAAACCCAAAGTGAATCTGTGGAAATTAATACTCATGATCAACACTGAAAATTAAAGACAAAAATATGGCAAATGTTTGAAAAATATATGCAAAGATTCTGAAATTTTTAAATGAGGATTTTATTAAACTTTATAAAAGTTGAGTTGGATCATTAAGCAACAACAACTTGAAAGTAACATTTTGATTGTCATGCCCTTTAAAATATTTAAAGGGAAAACTGCATTTCAGCAGGAAATTAATACAAAAGAGTAATTCAGATGTTGCTGGTGATAGGTTAATATAATTTGTAATAAATATTCTACCTTGGGGACCTTTCAGCGTAGCAAAGGTCAGATGAACTGGGGGGTTCCTGTTGCTGCTGGAGCTGCTGCAACTGCTGTAGCTGCAGCTGTCATCTGACTCAGCATGGTCAGACTCATCACCTTTGTCAGTCCTCTCTCTTTGTGCAGCTGAAAGTATTGATTGAAATAGTCAGCACTTAATGAACTCAATTTTTAATTTAACATACATTATAAAGTGTACATAATTATTTTTTAAACAATACAAAGCATGCATATATGAACTGTTTAACAACTACACAATTTTAAGTGTGAGCTGGTTTAGTACCACGATTAAAAGGAGGTAGCCTATTGAAATTCCTTAATTCACTAAATAACTGTAATTGTGCAGAGAGCACCACACATTACCCATTTTAAAGCATTTCCCTAATTCCTGCATTTTCACCTGGAAGTCCATGAGCGCTGGTCTGGCCCTGGGAATTTTGGTCAATGTTAGCTTGGCTGCATTCACCCTGATTCTCACACTCCTGTGTGTAGTGGTGTAGTGCAAAAAAAATCTTTTGTACCATTATCATCCTGAAATAGCACTGTTCACCATGCACTTTTACTGTAACATGCACCATACCTAATTTATTTCTTAGATGAATTTATTCATTTGTTCATTCCTATCGGGTTTACATTTTTTGTGTGATATGTAGCCCACATGAGCCCTACATGAATTCCTGTCACAATTTTAATACGGCCAATAAAATATTGTCATGGAGCAGAAGTGTTGTCATGAAGATCTTAATACAGCAATGAGAGTTCTTCATTCCCTTTAACTACATGTAGAAAGTGTCATGTACTACCAACCCCTCCCTGGAAAACCGGTAACTTTTATAAAGGTGGTCATCAGAAAAAGAGAGTGGGTCGGCTCCGATGTCCACGGGATCCTCTAAGAACGGGCAAGCCATTTTTTCATGAGGGCTCATTGGTCAGTGGGCGGGGTTTTTATAGTCCGCGAGTTCAATCTGGAACCTAACCTGCCCTGGAGCAGGTTAGCCGTTCAGCGTATGTTGCCATGGAGACTCGCCTCGCTGAGGAGTGATCCCGTGTCGTAGAACAGGGAATCCGAAACCTATCCTCAAAGCTACCTCGCTAGGTAGTAATCCTGCTTCGTAGAACAGGGCCCTGGTGTTATCCTGGTGTAGTTCCTGGTTTGTTCTGTTGTTTAATCTATTTGACCTCACTCAGACAACCACCACGGTCTTCACCTTGAATGATGCCATCCTACTACCTATCCTTGAGACCTTATGTCAACAATGTCATACGACTGACCTCAGGAGGCACGATTCACAGTCTATAAGTGCTTCTCGTGACATTGCCTCCTCTTTTCTTTCTCCCATCATACTGTGTCATTGCTGAATTGTGTTCCTTCCATAGTGTCATTTCACAACAGTGTAAAAACTCCTGCTGAGGACAGTAAAAAAAACGAGTTGAACTTTCACTTTGGAGAATCTCCCATTCAAGCAGAATGGAAGTCTCGCATCACTGCCAAACCTCTACAAATGGCAGATGTGTTTTCACACCATGTTTGGATTTTTTTTTAAAGTCAAACATCACATCAAATTGCAAATTGCTCCTTTCAAGCATCATGCCAGACCTAAACATCCAAATGATATGGAAGCAGTTTGAAATCATTTAAATGAGCTTCTGCGAGCAGGTGTCATAAGAGAATCAGTCTCCTTTCTCATCTCCCATTGTAGTTGTGAGAAAGCGCAACAATGATGTCAGGCTGTGCATTGATTTTTGGAAGCTAAATATGCAAACCATCAAAGATGCTTACGCACTACCCAACCTCGAAGAAACTCTCTCTGCTCTTCACGGATCTAAATGGTTCTCTGTTTTAGATCTCAAGTCTGGCTACTATCAGATCGAGATGAACAAAGCTGATAAAGCTGCGTTTGTCACTCCACTTGGATTCTGGGAATTCAACAGAATGCCACAAGGAATTACAAATGCTCCAGGCACTTTTCAAAGACTTATGGAAAAATGCATGGGACATCTGTATCTGAAGGAAGTATTAGTCTTTCTGGATGACTTAATCATCTTGTCTCCAACTCTGGAAGAACATGAAAAAGACTGCTAAAATTTCTCACTCATCTCAGAGAATATGGATTAAAACTATCCCCTGAGAAATGCACGTTTTTCCAAAATTCTGTTCACTGTCTCGGACATGTCGTGTCCGAAAATGGTGTTGAAACTGACCCAGAAAAAACAAATGCTTTGAAAACATGGCCAATTCCAAAAACATTGAAAGAGTTCAAATCATTCCTGGGATTTGCGGGATATTACCGCAGATTTATCAAAGATTATTCTGCTCCAGTGAAACCTTTAAATGAACTTACTCGTGGTTACCCCCCTCTGCGTAGAAGTTATAAAAACAAGGACATCTCCAGCCATTACTTTGATCCTAAAAACCCATTCAGTGATCCGTGGGCTTCTGAATGTCAACTTGCAAGTCTCTTATTAAAAAACACATCTCAGCTCCAGTTTTTGGGTTGGCCGATCCAACAAAGCCATATATCCTACACACTGATGCAAGCACCACTGGACTGGGAGCAGCGCTGTATCAGCAACAGGATGGACAGCTGAGAGTAATTGCTTATGCACGCCGTGGACTATCCTCCAGCGAGGCTCGTTACCCTGCTCACAAACTTGAGTTCTTAGCATTAAAATGGAGTGTAACAGAAAAAAATTATGACTACCTGTATGGCAGTGACTTCACTGTTGTAACTGATAGTAACCCTCTCACCTACATTCTCACCTCTGCAAAGCTTGATGCCACTAGCTACAGGTGGTTAGCTGCTCTTTCCACTTACTCTTTCAAACTGCAGTACAGAGCTGGAAAGCAAAACATGGATGCTGACAGTCTCTCAAGATGTCCTCATGACATCAGTCAAAGTGATGCTGAGTCCCAAAAAGAGAGAGATGGCATAGACAGTTTTATCGAAGAACATCTAGCTGACGAAAACTCTGTGACTGTCATTTCCCCAGAGGTTGTGAATGTGATTTGTCAGAGCTCCCGTATTAGAACCAGCCATGATCCTGTCATTAGTCCCTGATTTACTCTTGTAGAGTCCCTTGCTCACTCCACTGATGCTGTTCCTGTTAGTTATGCCTCTGAAAGTGAATACGGTTTACCTGTCATTCCCTCACTCTGTCATTCTGAACTCCAGGAGAAACAAAGAGCAGAGCCCAGCCTCAGAGAAATTATTCTTCAAAAAAAAACAAAAACTAGAAACACCATTGCTCCCACAGTGAGGAAGGAACTTCCTGAACTTTCACTTTTACTGAGGGAATGGAACAAATTTGAGCTACGGAATGGAATGGAAAAACAAAACAGTAAAAATCAAATAACTTAACAGCTTGTTCTTCCACGTGAGTTACGATCCATGGTCCTGCAAAGTTTACACAATGATATGGGTCATTTGGGAATTGACAGAAGTCTTGACTAGGTCCAAACCAGATTTTATTGGCCCTAGATGGCAGCTGATGTTGAAAAAAAAAGTGAAGACTTGTAAACATGTTTGCAGAAAGGCATTTCCTGAGAAAGCAGCCCCCCAGTCAACATCAGAGCGAATTGTCTTTTAGGGCTTGTGTGTGTGGACTTTCTCAGTCTTGAAACAGATAGCAGCAACACTGAAGACAATTTAGTTGTAACGGACCATTTTACTAAGTTTGCCGTTGTTATCCCAACACCGAATCAGAAAGCAAAGACCGTTGCCAGATGTTTACGAGATAATTTCATCGTTCATTATGGTATCCCTGAAAAACTTCATACTGATCAAGGTCCCGATTTCAAGTCAAAACACATTAAAGAAAACTAGGGACTACCCCATATCATCCAAGACGCAATCCTGTCGAAAGATTCAATCGTACCCTGCTCAACATACTGGGAACCCTGGAAGCTAAACAAAAGTCCAAGTGGAAGGAGTATGTTAAGCCCTTGGTTCATGCTTACAAATGCACTCAAATGATGTCACTGGATTCACCCCTTACGAACTCATGTTTGACCAACTTCCTGTTGATCTAGCTTTTGGTTTCCCAGTCAAAGAAAGTCCCTCAAAATCTCATTCTCAGTATGTTGATAACCTCAAAACCCGGCTAGAGGAAAGCTATCAACTTGCAGCATGCAATGTTTCTAAAACAGCAGAAAGGAATAAACTCAGTTTTGATAAACAAGTAACAACAGCTGATCTGGAAGTAGGAGACTGTGTGCTTGCAAGAAATGTGAGAGTTTGGAGAAAACACAAATTATCTGACAAATGGGAACAGAATATATATGTTGTCGTCAGGAGAGCGGGATCTCTTCCAGTTTACTCTTTAAAGCCAGAGAATAAGGATGGCCCAATCAGAACAGTGCACAGAGATCTTCTCCTTCCCTGTGGTTGTCTTCCCGTGTGAGAGAAGGAGGAAGAGGAGACTACCCCTGTGACCCACAGACCAATAACCAGGAACTGTCAAAATGAAACTGAAACTGATTTGGAGGATTGTGAGGAGGAGGAGGTTTTTAGAATTTGGTTCCTGAAACCCATCAGCCCTCTAACATTTACAGTAGAGACAGAGACTATTTCCAATTATGGAACCCCTGAACAACTGAGGAGAATGAAATCAATGGAAATGACAGGATGGATACTGACGAGAACAATGTATCAAGAGGAGCTGAGATGATTGAGACCCCTGGACCTCAAGATAAAAGTTCTGCCACCCATGCTGAACCTGTGACTACATCAAATGACTTACTTGAGGATCAAATAGATATAGACTGCCACCTGACAGATTGCAATAGTCTAGGTTAGGTAATCCTTTAGTGTCTGTTATACAAACCCTTTTTTAGAATTTGTCTTAACCTTGTGCTGCTGCACTTCATGAGAGCCTGAAATCCATGCAGTTTAGTAGTCATGCAATGGGACATGCATGGGTTTGGGAGGGGTGTGTATAACCCAGGTCACTATTTTGCACTACTTTATAAAGGTTAATGTGCATGGTGGGATTGAGTTGTGGTATTATGAGTTCTTTAATTCTACTTTGTGGGGCTATTTCTCAACTCTCTCACTATGATGGCCTCCCTTACTCCTCTGAGGGTGACAAACCTTTGCAGTTTTAGCTTGGCAGACGGCTGGAAGCAGCTCAGTTTCAGAGATTGCTAGGCCTAATTTCAGCTGCAGTGGCAGTGGTTCCCCTGGGCCTGCTCGGAGCTCTGCCCCTCCAAAGGTGGTTAAATGCCTTCAGCCTACATCCAAAACGGGACAGACGGGTGATGCTCAGGGTGACATGGCAATTTGTCCAAGCCCCGGGCCCATGGACAGACAGGGCCTCCTTTGTCAGAGGGGTCCCGTTGGGAAACATCTCATCATGTAAGGGCAGCTGTACCCACATGCGCCTCCCTGAACGGCTCGGGCACAGTCTGGGAAGGCAGAACCGTGAGGGGTGTGTGGGGCTCACATTGGAAGGGTCAACACATCGACTTACTAGAGTTGAGGGCGGTCCACCCTGCATTGATGGAGCTTCTCCCCTTCATCAGTTCATGTTTTGGTGAGGTCGGACAGCTCCTCCACAGTTTACCATATAAATCACCAAGGGGGCACCAGGTCTCTCTGCTATCTCCAGGTGACCAAGAGGCTCCTGCTATGGGCATTTCCCAGTCTAGCATCCCTCAGGGCACTCTTCATTCCAGGGGTGGAGAGAATGGTGTTTACATCCACAGGTGATGACGCTGCTCTGGTCCTGGCACTGACTGATCTTTTTGCACCAGCAGAGATGGCCCACTGCGAACAGTTCTCCCTGGAGTCTCAAGGGGCTTCCCTGCGGCTAGATGCTCTGTCACACGAATGGCTGATAGGCTTATTATATGCTTTACCCCTAACCCTGTCTCAGGCAGACGGTCAGATCTGCCACCCCAGGCCAGCAACGCTGCAGCTGTGGACATGGCTGCTCTGCAGCCCCAGTCTGAGGAGCTAGACAAGGCAGTATTGCAAACAATACATGGCGCCAGAGCTCTGTCAACTCTGACAAGCTTCAGCCAGAAACGTAGTCACACCCATCAGGTAGACCCTTCCACGTGTTTGGTGCGTCTCATAAGCGCTTCCTTCAGTCTCTTTTAGATTCTAGTGAGGCATCTAGCATGTTAAGACTGTACTCCGTGGCAAACTCTGCTTACCATGAGCCAGTAGGGGGTGTCTGGGTGGAGAGACATCCTTTGGTCTTGCAGTTCATTAAGGGGGCATACTGGTTTTGTCCGGGCAGGGCACTTAGAGCGCCTTCATGGGATCTGACCTTATTCTTGAGATCTTTAGCTGGAGCCCCTTATGAACCTGTGGAACAGGCAGGTTTAAAGTCCCAGGTTGGGTTCCCAGGTTTGTTCTCTGGTGTTACTCTGGAGTTCTCCTGGGGGGTATTCCAGAAAGCAGGTTCAGTGAAAACTCTGAGAATGTTAAGCCTGAAATCAGGGAATCTCTGGGTTTCCAGTTCCAAGAAGAGAGGTAAATGAAACTCTGAGTGAGGGTTCTTGTTGCTTCTGTAGTTTGTTTCCTAGTTTGTTTTGGTGTGTTCTCTGGTCTGTTCCTGTCTTTTCTCTGGTTTGCTCTCTGGTCTGTTCTGTCATGTGTTCTCTGGTGTGATCCCTGATTTTTTTTGTGGGGGTGGTTTTGTTGTTAGTTCTCTTGTTTGTTCTCTGACATGCTATCTGATGTGTTATCTGGTTAGTACACTGTTTTCTTCTGTGGGTTGTTCTCTGATGTGTTCTCTTTTCATTGTTTTGTTTTGTGGTGCATTCTCTTGTGTCTTTCCTTGTAGTTGTATTTGTTTTTGTTTTTCTGATGTGTTTTTTAGTTTGTTCTTTAGTTTGTTCTCTGGTTTGTTCTCTAGTGTGTGCAGGTCTCAGATCCTCCAAGACAGTCTTCTATTTCTTAAGGTCTCTGTGTCCCTCCTCTTGTTCTGAGCACACTCCTGTCCTGGGGTCCTGTCTAGCAGTGAAGAGCTTGAATCAGGCTGGTCAGCTCACTGTAGGTCTAGAACCACTGAGGTCGAGACAGGAGGATGGAAAAGGGTGAAGGATGAGTGAGTAAGAGAAGGAAGAGGAGAAGTCTGCAGGGCAGAGGCTCTGTCTCTTTTAACAAGAAAAAAGTTTAAATATTTGTTCCATGTTTTCTTTCCATGAGTTAATTCAGTGGAAGCTGTAAAAATCAAAGAACTAACCACAGTAACTGCACATATGTTCATTCAACTGGCAGCTGAGGATGAGCCTTCAGCTATTGGTGTTAGCTTTAGCCTAATGCGCTAAACTGCTGTTTGGGCTCTAAGGAGAGAATGACATGTGACTGTGAAAAGCTGTTGGGTCCTGTGGCCACACCCACTCAAAAGGATCAGTGAGCAAGATGATTACACCATTGATAAGAGAATTATATCAATGAATGAATCAATCAAGCAAGTACAAGAGCAAAGTGGGCGCTGCTCGGTGGCTGCTCAGTGGCTGCCCCATAGAGTTTCACACTGGCGTTTTGGCCTGACTGGTGTGCTTTTTGTGTGGCTGTGATCTGTTTTGTGTGCCTGTGCCTTCCCGTTGTGACAGGGTCACCGTGATGAAAAAAAATGAGTGGAAATGATAGAAAAATAAATGAACTGAGTAAAGAAAAAAAAAAGGTAGGCTTAGTTCATTGTGGGGTGCTGATGTAAGTCCCTGTACTAATAGTAGTTGAGGAGGGCAATAAAAATAATGTTAGAAGCCAAGGTGATAAAAGGGAGGATGTGGCGTGGGGGAAGAGGTGTGTGTGGAGGACCGGGAGGTGCCGAGAGAAACAGGGGCCGAAGGAACGCGCAGAGAAACTGTGGACTAACGGGGGTTAAAGAAAAGAAAAGGGAAAAAAACAGTAAATGATCAGTACCAGAAAACTGGTGATTACATTCAACGGACGTTAAGCTGCGGTGCCGACTGTGGGGCTGTTTCCTCGGGTTGCGGACGTCCCCGCCGGGAAAGGACAAAGGAGCGCGTGGCCGTGGATATCCCTCCCGGACCTGGGTGAGGTCGCTGCTGTTGTTTCTTTTTCAAATTTTTCCCTGGTATACCAGAGTTTTAATTTTGATCGATCTTTTTTTCTTTTTACTGGACTATTTTTCCTTTTTGCGGTGACGTTGTGTTCAAGAGCCCAAACCGAAGGAGGATTTTTTTTTTTTGTTAAGAACAAGGAGAAAAAAAACTATTGTACATTGGACTTATTGTGGTGAACGTTTGTTTTTCGTTAGAGGGTTCTTGGGGGATATTTTCTGTTTCTTGAAGTCTTGGTTTTGAGGGTTATTTTGTGCTTCTTTTTAGTTTTTTTTATGACGGAGACGCACGCTGACGCGTGAAGGGTTTTTGTAATTTTTTTTTTGGTTTATACTGATTTGGGGGGCGTGCTATTTAGTTGTAAAAAAACGGGAGGGGTTATAAGATTATTTTCTGAGATTGTGTAAATTTAAAAAAAAGAGAGTTATCATACACTATTTTCGCCCACCGAGTCCCCTTTTTTTCCCCGATGTAAGGCGAGGTTATGGGCTGAGCGTTACATATGGTGGCCCGTACGGGGAAAGGGGAAATTGTTTAATAGGTAAGTGGGATCTCTCTTAAAAGGAAAAGAGTGTTAGACTGAACTTTAAACAACAGGGTTTGTTTGTTTTTGATGATTTATTTGTTAGGCAAAGGTAAAAGATTTACAATTACACACAGTTAAAAAAAAAAAACATGGCTGATGGAAATCTGGAGCCACGGGGGGGAATATTGGATAGCAATGGGGCAAATGATAATACTGAGGCAGAAACCAGGATGTCTTCTCCTACTGTAGGGTTTGAGGATAATGAGAATCCTACTGACAGGATAAGGGATGAATGGGTTACGAGAAGAGATCCGGTAGGAGAGGTGACTTCACTTATCAGTTCACTTTATTTGTCTGAATCTGAAGAGCTCGATGACAGGGATGAAGAGGGAGAAGTATCTTCTTATCTCACACTTCCAGCCCTAGCCTCTATTAGCTCAGAGTTAGGGTCAGTCATAGAGAAGGTTACATCCTTGGAGACTGATTTTAGAGATTCTGTAGGGAGCGCCATCAACCGTGAGGCAAGTCTCCGAGAATATGTGGACAAAAGCCTGGAAGTGCTGGAACATCACATGGTGACAACACTGAGAGATTTTGAGGTTCAACTGGTGGAGTGTTTACAGCGACGTGATGAGAAGTGGAAAGCAGAGCTTGAACGGCTGAAGCGCGCCAGCCTATTTAGTTGTAAAAAAAACGGGAGGGGTTATAAGATTATTTTCTGAGATTGTGTAAATTTAAAAAAAAGAGAGTTATCATACACTATTTTCGCCCACCGAGTCCCCTTTTTTTCCCCGATGTAAGGCGAGGTTATGGGCTGAGCGTTACACCGTATACAAGCAGAAAGCATGGATCCTGCCTTGCGATGGATGTTGTGTATGTTTTTGGCGATTTTGAGCAGTAACTTCACTCATGGACTCAACCGCGACTGTGCTGCTGGTGGCATAGCCTCCCGGCTTCACTCCAGCAGATAATCCCTGCTGCTCCTTCGGAGCCGGAAATCTCCGGACTTTTCTGCCTCTATAAAGGCAATTCTGAAATGTCTTAGAGTAAAACAAATAGAAGTTCACGTCCATACCAGAGTGCCTGTGTCTTAGCGATCATTGAAACGTGGCTGGATAATACCATCAGATCCACTGTGATAGAGCCTCTAGGATTCGTAGTGTACAGAACCGACCGAGACCGGGTCATCACAGAGAAGGCTTGTGGGGGTGGAGTCTGCCTACTGATCAGAGATGAGTGGTGCAGAGCAGTTGTTGTGAGAGAGCAGATCTGTACACCTGACTTAGAGCTGCTATGTGTCTCTCTCCGTCCCTTTACCTCCCCAGTGTGGTGATCCTGGCTGCAGTGAAGCTGCTCTCTCTTCTCCCCCTCCCCTTCCTGAGGAGCTGTTCAGGGTTCCCACGGCTGCACCTCACACACCTGCTTCGAGTTGGTGATTAAGAGCGACGGCTCTTAAGCTCTGCTGGAGGGATGGGCCAGCGCCAGTTGATTCCTGCTCTCACCGGGGTGATCAGGCAGCATCTGTGTATCTCTGTCTCTTGTGCTTGTGTGTTTTCTGTGAGTCTTTTTGAGACTAACCTCTGTGTATGTCTCTCTTTTTCCCAGTGTCTCTTGGATCACTCCTGCAGTCATTCACTGGCAGCCACACTCTCTCACTCTCACTACAACCAACCTCAGCAATAAAAACCCTCAAATCTGTTTTTGCCTCTACCTCCTCTTGGGTCCCTTTAACCTGCTGGTCATAAAGACCCAGAGAGTTCCCTCAGCTCTTTCTTACTGTGGTGTACATTTACCCCAAAGCAAATTTTAGTACAGCTTCAGAGATTATTTTCAATGTGTCTCAAAAACTTGAGTCACTCTGTCCTGATGCTCCAAAGTTCATTCTTGGTGATTTTTAAATAGCCGCCCCATTAAAAAATCCCTTCGCACCTACTATCAGTATGTCCATTGTCACACCAGGAATAATGAGACTCTTAATATGTGCTTTGGAAATGTTAAGGACGCTTACAAAGCATCCCTGCTTCTACCACTAGGGGCATCTGACCACAGAGTGGTTTATCCTCCTGCTCACCAGAGACTACTGGAGAGGGAGAAACCTCAATTGAAGTCTGTTTAATTATGGAACAAGGACAGTATTTTGGCTTTACAAGTATGTTTTGATTGTACTCTTTGGGAGATCAGTGGACATAAATGAGCAGGTTGGGCAGTATCTGATCATATAAATTTCTGTGATGATGCTGTATTACCATCAAAGAAATTCAAAGTTTACCCCAACGATAAGCCCTGGGTGTCTCCCAAACTCAAAAACCTCCTCATTCAAAAGAGGGAAGTATAGAGAAATCAGGATGAGGTCAAATTGAAGGATATTCAGAGAGAAATTGCGAGGCAAATTCACCTGGATAAACTCAACTATGAAAATAGGTTGGAAGCCTTTCTGTCCTCTGGCAATGCCAGAGATGCTTGGAAGGGAATAGAAACCATGGCCTCCAAACTCTCACCAGAACAAAAAATATTTGTGTCATCTGCAAATAAAATACATTTAGCTAGACTAGACACATTACAGATGTCATTAATATATAAGACAATGAGTTTCGGTCCCAACACTGACCCCTGGGGAACACCACATGCAATATCCAGACATTCTGACGAGCAGTCTCCCATCTTTACATATTGCTGCCTGTTTCTCAAGTAACTTATCACCCAATTCAAGGGAACCCCCCTAATCCCATATTGCTCCAATTTATTAATCAATAAATTGTGATCAATCGTGTCAAATGCCTTTTTTAGGTCAACGAATACTCCTGCTGCATATTGCTTTTTATCTATGGCATCTGTGATAGTTTCTATGAGTTCTGTTAAAGCATGTGATGTTGAATGGTTTGATCTGAATCCATATTGACTGTTGCTAAGTAAGTTGTGTTTTTCTATAAAACTGTCCAATCTGTTGTCAAAAAGTTTTTCCAGTATTTTTGAGAATTGAGGAAGAAGAGAAACAGGCCTGTAATTTGTAAAGTGGTGATGATCCCCAGTTTTGTATAGCGGTGTTACTTTTGCTAGTTTCATTTGATGAGGAAATTGCCCGGTTTGGAAAGATAAGTTGAAGATATGAGTGAGTGGTTTAGAAATCCCAGCAATAACCCTCTTTACTGTTTTCATATCTATATCATGACAGTCAGATGACAACTTTTTTTTACATTTATTAACAATTTCTATAATTTCTTTTTCTTCTATTGCTCTGAGGAACATAGAAGAAGAATTTCTTTTTATTACCTTCTCATTGATGCTTCTAGCCATTTGTGGATCGGGGATTTTTTCTGCCAATTTTGGTCCAGCACTTACAAAGAAATGATTAAACTTATTAACCACCTCCTCCATATTATCAATCTTTAAATCATTATCAATAAAATATTCAGGGTAGTTAGTCTGTCTAGAGCCATTTCTTATTATACTGTTCAAAATATTCCAAATACCTTTAATATTGTTTTTGTTATTTTCTAATATTTCATTATAATATTCCCTTTTACGTATTCTCATTATGTTAGTTAACTTATTTTTTTATTTTTTATATTTGTTTTCAGCTTCTGCTGTTCGATGTTTTAAAAATCCTCGATATAATGTGTTTTTCTTTTTACAAGCGTTTTGAATTCCCTTTGTGATCCACTGATTATCTTTATGTTTTTGCTTTTTTCTGTATTGTTTAATTGGGCAATTTTTATCATAAAGTACACAAAACATTTTCAAAAATTCATGGTATGCTTTGTTGCTGTCTTTTTCTTTATAAACTTGTTCCCAGTCTTGTTTTAGCAAATCATTACTTAATTTAATCATAGACTCTTCTGTCTTAACCCTCCTATATAGTAGTTTGTTGTCCTGTTGGTTGTTCATGTGGCTATTGCTGTAAGTTGTAAAAACAGGCAAATGGTCACTGATATCACAAACTAACAGTTCACTCACTGTGTCATTGTCTATTTGATTAGTGAAGATATTATCAATGAGTGATGCACTATGAGAGGTAATGCGACTGGGTCTGGTGATTTTAGGATATAAGCTTAAGCTGTATAGAGTATTGATAAATTCTTCTGTCATTTTGTGTTTATTTTGGTTCATTAAGTCAATGTTAAAGTCACCACAGATAAACATGACTTTCTGACTTAATCTTGAGAAATTTTCCTCCATCCAGTCCCTGAACAAGTCTATGTTTGTACCTGGTGTTCTGTATATACAGCTCACAATGATATTTTTCTTTCTCTCCCGTACAATTTCTATAGTAACACATTCAGGTTTCTGATACAGCAATGACACTGAAAGGCTGTTTGATCTGACTTAAGATGTATTTTATGTTTTCAAAATTGGCATACAGGCTCCTGCTGTTAAGGTGGATTATTGTGTTTCCTGATTTTATAGTGTTGTTGAACTGTTCTTCAGTGTAATAGTAGCAGTTGTTCTTGATGTTATGGAAAAAGTTGTTTTCTGGATCAATGACATTTTCTATGTCCTGTGGCTGATGCTCAGTATATTGAAACAGGTTTAGCTCCAGATCCTCATATTCAGTTATCCTTTGTGTTACATTATTATTTCCAGAATGGGTTTGGGTTGGGTTTGTTGTCATTAAAAGCGTGTGAGATTACTCATACCTGCTAGGCTTACAGCTCTTGGCTATTTAGGAGTACTGCTGCGAGGACGAACAATCAGCTTGTCGTGTCGTAGATAGGCAATGTCCCCCCTCTCTCTCGCAGCTCTCAGATCTGGCATCAGTTCTTTCCTCTTCCTCCTCACAGCATCTGTGTAGTCCTCATTTATGTAGATTTTAGTTCCCTTCAGGTTCTTAGTGTGTTGTAGAATGGTTGATCTGTCCTTAAACCTTAAAAACTTCACTACTACGGGCCTGGGTCTGTCACCTCCGGGTTTCCCTGTGCGATGGGCTCTCTCCACCTCCATGTCCTTCTTTATATGTAGCTTTTCAGCAAGAACCTTCTTCACCTTTTCCTCCGTCTCAGACCAGGTTTCCCCTGGTGACTCCATTATCCCATCAGAGACCAAATTGTTTTGTCTGGACTGTCCCTCTAAATACTCCATCTTGTCAGTGACAACTAGTAAACTGTCACACACTTTAAACAAATCTGTTTGCATGGAATTACACCGGCCAGCTTGATTAGCGTTGTTTGTTTTGATATCATCCACCTCTTTTTGAGTAAATTGAAGGCTTGTTTTTATCTCTTGTAGTTCTCTTGTTAATGTTTCTATCCTGGTGTTTGTGGAGTCCATTATTATTTTAACAAAGCCTTTAAAATGTTCTTGTTGTTGTTGGATTAAAGCTGTGAACATGTCCTTCTGCTGCTGTAGTAGATCTATTACTTGTGTGAATGAAACATGGTCTTCATCAGATTTTCATTCTGCTCTTGATTTAGGAGGCATTTTTAGCCTTGAGTAAAAATAAAACAAATGGTCAAAAAGTCAAACAAAGTACCTGCCCTGGTAGCTAGCTGCTGGTGGGCCTGGTGGAGGCTAGCTGCTGGTTGGCCTGGTGGAGGCTGGTAGCCCCTGGGTCTGGTGGTGGCTAGCTGCTGGTGGGTCTGGTGGAGGCTGGTAGCCGCTAAGCCTGGTTGTGGGCCTGGTGGAGGGCCTGGTGGAGGCTGGTAGCCCCTGGGCCTGGTGGTGGCTAGCTGCTGGTGGGCCTGGTGGTGGCTAGCTGCTGGTGGGCCTGGTGGAGGCTGGTAGCCCCTGGGCCTGGTGGTGGCTAGCTGCTGGTGGTCCTGGTGGTGGCTGGTAGCCCCTGGGTCTGGTGGTGGCTAGCTGCTGGTGGGCCTGGTGGTGGCTAGCTGCTGGTGGGTCTGGTGGAGGCTGGTAGCCCCTAAGCCTGGTTGTGGGCCTGGTGGAGGCTGGTAGCCCCTAGGCCTGGTGGTGGCTAGCTACCTGTGGGTCTGGTGGAGGCTGGTAACCCCTAAGCCTGGTGGTGGCTAGCTGCAGGTGGGCCTGGTGGTGGCTAGCTGCTGGTGGTCCTGGTGGTGGCTGGTAGCCCCTGGGTCTGGTGGTGGCTAGCTGCTGGTGGGCCTGGTGGTGGCTAGCTGCTGGTGGGTCTGGTGGAGGCTGGTAGCCCCTAAGCCTGGTTGTGGGCCTGGTGGAGGGCCTGGTGGAGGCTGGTAGCCCCTGGGCCTGGTGGTGGCTAGCTGCAGGTGGGCCTGGTGGTGGCTAGCTGCTGGTGGGCCTGGTGGTGGCTAGCTGCAGGTGGGCCTGGTGGTGGCTAGCTGCTGGTGGGCCTGGTGGTGGCTAGCTGCTGGTGGGTCTGGTGGAGGCTGGTAGCCCCTAAGCCTGGTTGTGGGCCTGGTGGAGGGCCTGGTGGAGGCTGGTAGCCCCTGGGCCTGGTGGTGGCTAGCTACCTGTGGGTCTGGTGGAGGCTGGTAACCCCTAAGCCTGGTGGTGGCTAGCTGCAGGTGGGCCTGGTGGTGGCTAGCTGCTGGTGGGCCTGGTGGAGGCTGGTAGCCCCTGGGTGTGGTGGTAGCTAGCTGCTGGTTGGCCTGGTGGTGGCTAGCTGCTGGTGGTCCTTGTGGAGGGCCTGGTGGAGTCTAGCAGCCCCAGGGCCTGGTTGAGGCTAGTTGCTCCTGGGCTTGGTGGAGGCTAGTAGCCCCTGTGCCTTGTTTTAAGTTTTGCGTTTGAAATAGCCACTCGTGCTGTGCAAATAGACAATTGTGACTTTTGTAGCAACAAATGAGTGAAAAAAATACTCAGGATTACCAAGATTTCAAGCAGATTCCTTGCTTCACTATCGACAGCTCCATCTGCACCAAACAAAGGTGTTTAGAGCTTCACTAAGGGTGATCAGATGAGATGCAGTGATCCCTGGAGATGTGGTGAAACAAGGGCGAGGACTGAACTGATGACAACTCCATCTGCACAGTCTGCACAATGGAGAGGAACAGCAAAGCATGCAAAGCATCCAATAATAATAATAATAATATAGTATTATTATTATTATTATTATTATTATTATTATTATTATTATTAATATTAATATTATTATTATTATTAATAATAATAATAATCAGTGGCGTGGCGTAGAGATTTTTTTTGAGGAAGCCAAGTGAGACAAAGCCTCTTATCTGTATTTTTTTTTTAGGGAGTGGGGTACATTTAGGCTATGTTGCAGTTTGTATCGCTATTTCATGTAACGGAACGACCTGTTAGAGCGCCCAGAGAGCGTTCGTTTTACTTACTTTGAACACCGACACACGCCCTTTAGCTCTCCCACCCTCACTCACTCATTCACACATGTACATTGTCCTCTTGACTTAGCTTAAACATTGTATTAATTAATTCAACCACCCACTTTACACACAACCGGCTGCTTCATGCACACTGCTAATGTGCTAACCTCCCTGAGTTCATTCAGTGGCTCGAGGATGACGATACTGTGATTTGATTGGTTTGAGGCCAAAGACGGGGTGGCTTCCCTTGGCACAGTCTTGGTCAATCACAGATGAGCAGTGTCATGAACACGACCTCATCTGATTGGTTAATCATTCTTGTTTTTTTTCACCAAGGGACGCCAACTCAGCTTGGCTTCCTTGCGGACAACAGCGTGCAGTATCGTATTTTCACCACGCATTCGCCACAGAACATTTACGAGGGCGCTGTTTTACACATTTTAAAATGCTCAATAACTAGAGGAGAGAAATAAGGAAGAGATGACGGTGACAAAACACAGAAGAAGTATCGAAACTGTTAAAAAGGAATATTTTCATTAAATCACAGCTACAGACTAAAAAAAGAGAGGAAGCATGGCTTCCCTTGGCCTCCGGGAGAAAACGCCACTGATAATAATAAGATAATAAGATAAGATAAGATATACTTTATTCATCCCCGGAGGGAAATTCATGTTGTTTGGGCACTCTTCCAAGCAAAGAATTATACACTCTGATGGCTGCAGGGAGGAATGATCTTCGGTACCTCTCGGTCCTGCAGCGAACAGAGGTAAGACGTCCCCTGCTGCTGATCCTCTGGACTATGATGTTGTGAAGTGGGTGATCAGAGTGACGGATGATGGCCTCCACTTTCTTCTGTGTATACCTTTCCACCACAGCCTCCAGTGAGTCCAAACTGGATCCAACCACGGAGCTAGCTCTCTTCACCAGTTTTTCCAGTCGTCT
>NW_027437179.1:73299-90799 GCF_033239565.1 Halichoeres trimaculatus | reverse complement strand
GATGAACCACATGACGCTAAAGTCAAATGTGGTTTGTTAAATATTAGATCTTTATCATCTAAAGCTGTGCTAGTTAATGAACTTATATCAGATTATCACATTGATTCACTTGCTCTGACTGAAACCTGGCTGTGTGAGGGTGAATATGTTAGTTTAAACGAGTCCACTCCTCCCAGTCACCTTAATACTCATAACCCTCGAGACACAGGCCGTGGGGGGGGGGTGGGGGGGGGGGGGTGGCAGCTATCTTTAACTCTAGCTTTAATATTAGCACTAGATCTAAACTAGGCTTAAGCTCTTTTGAAAGTATTTTTCTTAATTTCTTGCATCCAGCTGTAAAACCTGCGTGACCGTTTTGTTTGTTATCATCTACCGGCCTCCTGGGGCGTACTCTCAATTTCTCTCAGATTTTTCAGAGTTTCTTACCAACATCTTCTTTTGGATAAAATTATCATTGTTGGTGACTTTAATGTTCACGTAGATGTCGTTGATGATAGTCTTTGTATTGCCTTCATGTCTTTACTGGATTCTTTTGGTTTCACACAGTCTGTGAACCATCCTACTCATCGCTTTAACCACACCTTGGATCTTGTTCTTGCTTATGGCGTGGAACCTGTCAACTTGGCTGTCTTACCGCAGAATCCTCTTCTGTCGGATCATTTCTTCATTACTTTCGAATTCTTGCTGTCGGATTTCTCACCTGCGAACAAAATCATCTTGTCCAGGAACTTGTCTGACAGAGTCGTAGACATTTTCAAGGAAGCTATTCCTGCTGCCTTAAATTCTTGCTCTACTTTTGCAGAGAGCGCTTATGCTCCTTCTCAGCTTGATCAACTTGTTGCAGATACCACGGGTTCTCTTCAAGCCGTCCTCGATTCAATTGCTCCGCTCAGACAGAGGACTCTCAGACGACATAGTTGGGCCCCGTGGTACAATGCTCAAACTCGTGAGCTCAAACAAAAAATCAAGGAAATTAGACAGAATATGGTGTTCGACTAAAACAAATGTTTGATATCAAAACTTTGCAATTTTTTTTGTATTTTTTTTGTCACTCCTTAGGGATGGAAATACAGTGAAACTGAGTCTCAGTGGAGACAGGTCCTGGTACCTCTGGTCCTGATCTGAACTAACAGGTCCTCAAACTGGACTCTGGTCAGCCTAGTCCCAGTCCTCGTAGATGCCACTGCCCCAGCAGACTTCCAAAGAAGATGGCCACAAAACCAAACAGGGACCTCAGAAGAACCCATCCACTCTTTAGGACCTAAGTCTCCTTAACAGGAACACTCTTCTTTGTCCCCTCTATCAAGAGGGACTGAGGGGTCAGCCAGCCTGGTTCAGTTAATCACCCAGCCACTTCTAGGGTCTCGATGTCCCTTTCCTGGACGTTCTCTGGTGTGTTACAAGCTAAATTGTTTCTTTTGAAGTCCACCTCCAGCTCCTGGTCTTCCCTGTGTTGAGCTGAAGGTGATTCCTCTGGCATCAAACTACAAAGTCCTGGATGAGTCGAAGTGTGAGGTAAGCAGTGATGCTGGTAATGTGACAGGCGGGAACAGGTAACAGGTAAGTACAGGCTAGGACAGGTGAGTTCCCAAAAGCCCCAAATAATTAATGCCAGATGTTTGTCTGATGAGCATTCTTTCAATTTGACCTTTTTAAACTTTAAATTAACATTATGTGACACAATGCCTTTCAAAGAACAATTAACAAATGACAAAGCTTCTACAAAATGATTTTCCTTCTTACAGAATGTATAAAATGCCTTAGTGCTGTGGAGGTGAGCTCAGCTCATCTTCTCCTCGGAAAGTCAAACAAAAATATCAATAATAATAATAAAAAAGAAGGTAATTATACTCTGGTGATGGTGGTCGGAGACATCTTTCCACCTAGGAACCCACTAACTTGTGGGGCTCGCTGGCCTTGCAGCCTCCTCTGGGGTACTGGGGTGCTCTGTTCCTTCACTCCGGTTCCCTATGGCTGCTTGGTCTCACTCCTTCAGTCTGCGGGATCTGGGGATGGCGCTGGCCTCCTCCCCGATGGTGCCTTGGCTGGCCCTGGGGCTTGGGAGTGGTGGGCTCCTCTGCGTTGCCCCCGTGCTTTTCCCTTCCTGCTGTCCGCCCTGCGGCCCTTCCCCTCCTCCTTCTCCCTCACCTGCTCCCCCATCTAACCCTTCTTGCAAGGGGTTTGGGGCCCTCGACTGCCTGGGGGTCGGCTGCTGGGGCGTGGCCTGCCTCCGGGGGGGGCAACATCTGGGCAGGATCACTGGGTCTGGGTGGGGTGGCTTCAGATCCTGCCATGGGGGGAGGAGATAGTAGCGATGGGTGTCCCATGGTGCTGGTCCTGCCTTCCCTGGTGGCTCAGACAGGGGGTGGGCGCCGGGGACTAGCTGTCTCAGTGCCCTGGAGGGGGCCCTGGGGTCCTCCCCTGGGGGTGGACCATCTTGGTTAGATCCCTTGTGGGTGCTGGGTCGATGGTTCTGGTGCTGCAGTCTACTGGGGGGGGGGGCACGCCTGCTCACTGGGGCTCGCATGGGTTGTCACTTGTGGGTCCTGGGGCCCACTGTTCAGGGAGGCACTTGGTGCTGCTTCTGTGCCCCCTCTCTGTTGTGGGAAGTTGGGCCTGGCCCTTACTAGCCCTACTTCTTAATTGCACTTCACTACTCACACATTGCACTTTTGTTTATATTTTCACTTTTGGGCACATTCACTTAGGGCTCTAATTCTGTAGACCAGGCCCAAGCGCAGGCGCACCTGCCCTGCGCCCGCCCGTTAAAAGGAGCACTTTCGCAGTGAAACATGAATCAGAAAGAGTAGGTTTACAGAGCATCTACTTAAAGTGAGTCATTTTGCAGTGACACATGATTTGAAAAAAGCTTTTTTTTTTTCAATTTTTTTTCCTTTTAACATTTTTTTATGTTGTTGTTTAATGTTGAAAACAACTTTGGGAACAACAAAAAAATAAAACAGACAAAGAAAAAGACCAAGGCCACATTTCCACCAAGCAGACCAGTTCAGTTCGTCGTGGTACTGCACACATTTTGTGGCGTTTCCACTGACTTGTCCCAGGACAGATCCCCAAATAACAGAGATGAGCTGTCCCACTTTTTGGGACCCTTTCGTATGGGTGCCATACTGAGCCGATCTGCTCTTGGAAGGTGGAGCAACACACTGCAGACGGTTGATTGGTCAAAAGAATCCCCACTTACCGTGAGACAGTAGCTGTATTTCTCCTGGTGGCACACAGACTTTTCTGAAACAAAGCTTGATTGTTTTTTGTTACATGCCAATCACAGAGAGGATAAAATGCTGCACATCTTCCATCTATGTTCTTTGTTTACTGCGTCGCGTTTTTCTTCTTTGTTGGATTTAATGGCTGGGTACACTGTGTCATGCTGCTATGGCATCATGCTATCGTTTAACAGCTGCAGCTTTCAGCATGCAGCTTACACGCCGCCTACCACAAGAGGGCACAGTTTACTGTGGAAACACAAACGGGATCAGGCTTAACTGCACCAAACTGTCCCAAACCGTACTGAGCCGAACCGGACTGCTTGGTGGAAACGCGGCTAAAAAAAGTCATGTGACTGACCCTAGGAGCGTAGCCCTGGTGCATATTAGCATCTGAAGCGGTCTCCACTTCCTCTTCCCTGGAACGCCTCAGCCCTTCCCAAGAGACGAGAGATACTGACCATCTTTGGGTCTCACAGATCCATGGTTATGGCTCTGTTGACCACAGAAACCACAGACCATGGATGAGTTGTGGCAACAGTGTCAGGAAGAACTTGTCCGCCCTTGTCGCTCTGCAGCTGAACCCAGGATAGTTGAGTTGTTGCTGAAGGCATGACACTGACTCTGTAGAACCTGGGGCATGGACTGCTTCATTATGCATGTATATCGTTGAGGGCACCTTCCTTCATGAAGTGGTTGTACTGTGTGTGGACTGAGCCACCAGGCCCTCTGGGACTGGGAAACCCTGACACACATAGGCCTGGGAACCAGTCCCAACCAGCCAGTGGTACAGACGCTGCTTAGAGCCTACACTTGATTCAGGCTCTTTTGTCAACTACAGACCGATATCTAACCTCTCTTTCGTTTCTAAGATCTTGGAGAAAGTTGTTGCGAGTCAGCTCTGTGATTTTCTTCATAGCAACAGTCTTTTTGAGGTCTTTCAGTCTGGGTTCAGAGCTCACCACAGCACTGAGACTGCGCTGCTGAAAGTAACCAACGATCTACTTTTGGCTTTGGACAGTGGTCTTCTTTCTGTGCTTGTCTTGCTTGATCTTAGTGCCGCTTTCGACACTATTGATCATTGCATTCTTCTGCGGAGATTAGAGAGTCTTCTTGGTATCTCAGGAACCGCTTTAGCCTGGCTTCGATCGTATCTTTCGGATCGACATCAGTTTGTTCATGTGAACAACGTCTCTTCTTCTCACACCAGGGTGCAATATGGAGTTCCTCAAGGTTCAGTGCTCGGACCGATTCTTTTCATCTTGTATATGCTTCCTCTCGGCACTATATTGAGGAAACACTCCATAAACTTTCACTGCTATGCAGATGACACTCAGCTTTACTTGTCAATGAAGCCTGAAGAAACCAACCGCTTATCTAAACTTGAAGCATGCCTCAAAGACGTAAGGTCCTGGATGAGCAGAAACTTCTTACTGCTGAACTCAGAGAAGACTGAAGTCATTGTTCTTGGACCTAAACATCTCAGAGAAGCTTTCTTGAACAACATCGCCGCCTCTGACGACATCAGCTTGGCTTCCAGCACCACTGTCAGGAACCTGGGAGTTCTTTTGGATCAGGACCTGTCCTTTAACTCTCACATCCAACAGGTCTCAAGGACGGCATTTTTTCATCTTCGCAATATCAAGAGAATTACACACATCTTGTCTCGGAGCGACGCTGAGAAACTGGTCCATGCTTTCGTTTCTTCTAGGCTGGACTACTGTAACTCTCTTTTATCCGGCTGTCCTAATAAGTCTATTAGGACTCTTCAGCTGGTTCAGAACGCTGCAGCTTGGGTACTGACTTGGACTTGGAGGAGAGAGCACATCTCTCCAGTGTTAGCGTCTCTACACTGGTTACCTATAAAACCTAGGATAGAGTTTAAAATTCTTCTTTTGACTTACAAAGCGCTTAATGGCATCGGGCCATCGTATCTTAAAGACTTAATTTTTCCGTATAATCCGTCTAGGTCTTTGCATTCTCAACATGCAGGTCTGCTCGTTGTACCTAGGGTCTCTAAAAGTAGTATGGGAGGTCGAGCCTTTGGTTATCAGGCTCCTCTTCTTTGGAATAACTTACCGGTTGAGGTCCGGGGAGCAGACACGGTCTCAACCTTTAAGAGTAGACTTAAAACTTTCCTTTTTGATAAAGCTTACAGTTAGAGCTGGATCAGATCTGAACCAGCTCTTAGTCATGCTGCTACCAGTTTAGACTGCTGGGGGGAACTGACACACAGGGCTCCTGTTTCCCTCTTTTTCTGTCAGTCTAACTTCTAGTCTTACTGTCCTGTTATAGTTACTGACCATACACCTCTCTGGGAGGGTCTGAGTTTGTCTTGTAGGTTCCTGGGGATCGGTGAAGAAGACGGCCTGCTGCTGTGCTCCTGTCCGACACCAGCTACTACAGCTTTGGATTTGGCCTGCTGGTTTCACCTTAACTGTCGAAACTGCCAAACTTCAGACTGCGTCTGTTTCTCTCTCTCTCCCTTTCTGTGTGTGTGTCTGTGTCTGTGTGTGTGTCTATGTGCGTGTGTGTGTATCCCTATCCCCCCCCCTCCTTTTTTCTCCCCCCCTTCTCTCTCCCACTCTCTCTCCTCTATCTGTCTCTCTCTAACCCCAACACAGTCGAGACAGATGTCTGTCTAACATGAGTCTGGTTCTGTCCGAGGTTTCTGCCTGTTAAAGGGAAGTTTTTCTTGCCATTGTAACTTGCTAAATGCTGCAAAGTCCTGTACTCATGGTGGATTAAGATAAGATAAGACTCCTTATCTTGTCTTGATGTTGGGTTTCTGCTAATAACATTTTATTAACATTTACGGGTCTAGACCTGTAAGTGTTTTTGTAAAGTGTCTTGAAATAACATTTGTTATGATTTGGCGCTATATGAATAAAGATTGATTGATTGATTGATTAGAGTGTGGGGGGCCTTAGTCCCATAACAAACTAACAGCTGTGTGTGTGTGTGTGTGTGTGTGTGTGTGTGTGTGTGTGTGTGTGTGTGTGTGTGTGTGTGTGTGTCATCATTCAGCCGCATCATTATTTTTGTGAACCCTTTTTGTATTCTGTGGCAAATGTCCGTGCTTGTCCTGTTTGTGACGATGGAGAGGCAGTTGGGGCGCAGATGGACAATCCATATCAACTTAATTGGAGAGAGACAGAGACACGTTACATGCTTGGGGAGTTGTTTTTGAAATGGATTGAATTGATTTTATCTCGGTGTCAGTTATTGTCAGCACACTTATACAACATCACACATTGTCAATAGATGATCACATTGTACATGTCCGAAAGGGAAGACGGGAGAAGCAGAGCTTATCTAGTCCCGTCACATATCATCAGATTATTATGAATTTGATTCCATTTATAGATGTATGACATAATTCTTGATTGTCTTTTAGTGTCCATATTTGATCTTTAATGTCCTATCCTTAGTTCCACGTAAGGCATACTTCACGAGTGTCTTTTAAGTTCCTTGATTTTTTTTTTTTCTGGTTCTGTTTTGGTTTGGTTAGTCCCAGATAGTGATGTTGAGGTGGTGTGTCCGTGTTGTTTTTTTTTTTTTTTTTTTTTCAGGTTTCAAACATGTGTTGAACGTATGACTCATCGTCACTCTCCTCTTCACCCAGGCGTGCTACTGCACTGTCGTCCCAGGCTCTGCTGCAGTTTTCAGCCATGCAGTCGTTCCGCCTCCCATTCGGATTTTGTTGAAGGGTGCGCAAGCCATCTTTCTATGACCTCCGGCTCTCTTGATCTCATTGCATGCTTGCAGCATCGCCTCTCTTGTTGCTGCAAACTCAGCCTTCATACGTCTCAGCCTCCACATAATCCCAGTCCCAGGATTGTAATCACTACCCCAATTGCGGCAAACATAAACACGTCTTCCACGTCCTCAACTTCCAGGATTGACAGACACACCGCTCTCCATTTATTCCAGCTGTCCATTGCGTACCCAGCTAGGAATGTTCCATCAGGGCATGTTGGTTCTCCCGGGCCAGCTTGACAGGTTGAGAAAACCTTATTGATTGCGTTGAGAGCCCAACTTAGTGGATCCATTTTAAGACTGTCTGCCCCTCTGCAGTTAGTGGGATACATACTGCTACCTCACTTGTCTTACACCATCACTTCATTCACTTTCATTGTTTAGGGACATTTTGTCCTTCCTGCTGTCTTACAGACCAAACAAACCCACATGTCTAGGTTTCAGCATCCTTCAGGTCTTGACAATTTTTCGATGATACACACTTAGCTATTATCATCTTCATATCCATCAAAGGTCATTTTGACAAGTTTTTTCTTAAATATGTTCATGGATCCGCTGCACCTGGTTTCTCCTTCTAAGCTGTTCCATTGATTGACTCCACTAAATGACGCGAGCCCGCGAGCTAGTTCAGGCAGTCAACTCGAGCAGCACTGCTATACACATACCACGTGTCTCACACGTCATAACCATCTTGCAATCACACTCTCTCAATTGGGCGGTCTATTTAAACCGGGAGTCTCTCAGCCCTCTCTGCCTGTCAATGCCTTGGCTGCCCTGCGATTGTAATGCTGCATGTTTCTTTGCCGCTTGTGATTTTACCTTCTGGCTGCGTAGGTCGCGGTGTCTCTCGCCGTTTCTGATTCGAAGGGTGAGTCTCGACTTTCAGGGGCGGACGTTGGTGTTATTCCTGAAACCCAGGCTTGGTCGGCAAAGTTTGCTCCATGAATAAATCATCCTTCTACATTATCAGCAAATGACTTGCCGGGCGGCCCATGCACCTCAACCTGGGAGAGCTGTAAGCCGTAGCTTAACGTTCCTGGTCAGCCTCAGCCGTTTTGATCATCTGCTGATCCAACAAACCTTCCCCGATGCCTCGACGCCGGGTGTCGAAGGCACAGCGAACAGCGGGCCCTCCAGGGGGAAGGTAAAGCTCCAGCTCAAGCGCGCTCTCTGCTCCTCACTCTGCTTCTCCCGAACTGGAGATCGGAGCTGCCGGATCCTGACACCTCCATCGACGCGTCCTTCTGTCTTCACCTCTCGGGGGAGTCTCTGATCGTCAGAAATGCCTAGTTGAATACCATGGACTCCCTTTCTCGCCATGTGAGCTACCTGGGCTCTCCCGTGTCTGCTGTACCTGCCCCGGTCTTTCCCACTGACGCCGCAAAGGTCCCTGGGAACTGCAGTCCCAGCCCCTGCCTTGGCTCTCGGTCCCTGCTCCCTGCTGCCTGTCGCTCTTGATTCTTTGGGGAATAATTCCTGCAGGTAATCTCGTTGTGCCTTCAATTGCCTTCATAACTGATTAAGTTAAAAGTCTGCCACTGGTCTGTCATTCAAAGGACGCAGGTCTAAGCCCCTCAGCCAACACTCTCCTGCTTGTGTTGTAATTATTCCTTACTTATTTGATGCATTTTTATATATTTATTTATTTTATTGTCGTATCAGAGGAGACACGGGGGTTGTACAAGATGTAGTTACTTTATCATTAAATATGCATATTATCTTTGCTCTTATTCTGACAGGCTTTGACATTATATTGGTAAAGATTTCATTGCGTGGATTTGCAGACAAAAGTTTTGTAGAGTGCATAAAATTCTGCAGGTTCTTGAGAATAGTGATCCAGGTCTGTAAAACTTTTACTATGGCAGAATCTATAAGGCTTTAGGCATTTTAAAACCTGTTTGCAGTTTTTCCTCAATATAGTGAGGAATGTGTTACTCTGCTATGTTATCAGACCTCATTCTCATCCATGGTGGCTCTTTCTTCAAGCACCTCAATCTTTTCAGCCAAGAGGTCGTGTACATTCAGAGATTCAAATCAGGGTATATGCAAGGTATTAAAGCCTTTAATCATAAAATCCAATAATTTGAATTTAAGATCTTAAATGTCTTAAATCCTCTTTTTTTATAAAATGCCTGAATATGAATGCTAAGAGCTGAAATGTATGACATTTTCTCTAAACAAATAAATAAAGAAATAAAAGATAAAAAGCAAGTTTATCTTAGCAGCAAGGCAATTCAGTGTCAGTTAAACTGGAGAAATAAATAAAAATAATAGATAAATTTATGAATTATAATATTTAAAAAAAACATAAATTAATTAAATAGATATAAGAAATGGATATAAGATACAAGAAATATGCTATACCTTCTATAAAGGTATAGAAATAAATCAATGATAATAATAATAATAATAATAATAATAATAATAGAAATAAAATAATAATAGTTATAATAAATAAATAAATAAAATAGATAAAGAAATAGCAAAGGTATAGAGGAATAAATAATGATAGAAATAAAATAATAATAGTTATAATAAATAATAGTTTAATGATAATAATAGTAAAACAAAAGGCATATATTCAGTGTTTTATTGCAATGCATTCAGTTGTTTTTAATTGATTGGGAGAGGTCATGCAGTTATGACCAATTCTCAGAGTTTCATTGCTGCTCCTCTGCATGGGGGTATGTTTGAAGGCAGTGCTGCTGTCTTTTCACCTCTGCCAGTGCATTTATGTCAGACTGTGAGACAGGAAGAAAATTAAAATAAATAAAGAATAATAATGATTTAAAAATAAATAAATAATAAAATGAAATAAAAAATAAATGATTAAATAAATAAATAAATAAAAATTAAAATAATAATAATTATAATAACATTAAAAAAAGAATAAATAATGATAAATAAATACATTAATTAATTAATTAAAAAAAAAAAATTCAATGCATTGCAAATGATAATTCATTAACAGATGAATGTTGTGGAAACATCTAATTTCTGGTCATCAGCCAGGGAAGTCCTTTAAAATGTTAAGAAGAATCTTAATCTGACTCTTCTTTCAATCCCTGCTCTGAATCTGTCATGTCCTATATCTTCTTTTGCCAGTGGAAATGTGAATTTGGTTTTAAGTTATATCTATTGTGGCATTAAAAATAAAAAATAAAAACAAATATAATACTCATGACAATTAGAAATATAATAAAATAAATAATAATAATACTAATTTATTTATAAATAAAGATAACAAATGAATGAATACAGGATGATAATAATACACAATAATAATAAATTTAATTATAAATGAAAATGATATACTTAAAAATAAAAAATAAAAAAAAAAACCTGTTGAAACTTCAGAGCCTATTTCCTTGACCACACAAGCTGGCTTTACTGGGCGTAAAACCCGAGACTCTGTCATGACTTCTCTTTGTGTGATAACTGTTACAAGACCTGCCGGCCCCAGAATTCCAGCCAAATTCATGTCTAGCTCTATAGATCATTCTTAAAGGGTCAAGCACCTTTTTCTTCAGGATATGAGTTCCCTGTTTTTTGTTTTGTTTTTTTGCAATGAAAACGTTTGCATTTCCTAATTGTTAAATAATGCCTATGTGGAGTTGGTGTGCAGACAGCCACCCTCGCTCTGTCTTTCAGGAGGCTCACTCCTGCTAAATCGAGGAATTAAAAGGAAGCATCTTTCAACTCCGGTGACGTGCCGGCTCTTTCCAAAGCTCTGTCTATTCTCCCCAATAGATGTTTTGTGAATCATCTGAGTACTGGTTTAGTAAAAGATTTTAGCAGTCCTGTGCTCTTTAAACAACCTTGTCAAATTCTCAGTAAGTTAAGGTCAAACTCTCTTCTCTATTCGGAGCAAGAGCTATGGTGTTGCCACAAGGAGCGTTCAATGAAGTTATAATAATAATATAGGTTTCATTAGATCTCTCTTCAGTTGCAATGACTTTGTGGAGACTTAAGATTCTCTCTAGTTTATAATGACCCTGCTCCATTAGTTGGTTTTGGGGGATTCTTTATGGTTAAGGGTTTGCTCGTCTGGATTTAGTTTTACATTAGATGCTAAGACTTCAGATTCTTCTTGGGGACCCTTCCATTCTGCTGCTCTCAATGACTTAAGGCATATCCTCCAAGCAATGATAAAGAATGCCCCTCTTTAAATCACTGGTGCATAAGTCAGTGTTGAGATTAAGACTTATTTGACTTCTATTGTTCTTCTTCCAGAAGCAGTTCTCTTCATGGCTTTATAGTTTCTCAGTGGCAAATCCAAATCTAGGCCTCTCCTATATTATCATTTGAGCTCACTATTCTGATTCAACTTAGAAGAGCACATGTATTCCATATTCTTGAAACTCTGATAGATCTTGCCACTGGTTATTGCTGAAACTAATACCATTATTTGTTCTTTGTTTTTATGATGGAATATTGGCATTATCATCCCTCAACCCATCAATCCTCTTCCTGTTCATCATCGATGGTCACAAACCTATGATGAGATCCTGGTTCTCCAAAAGCTGCTTGCTCTCTGCCTGTGCTACAGCCTGCCAGACTAACTCCAGTCCCCTCAGTCCCTGACGATCAAGGATGCCCATTGCTGCTCATCTGCCTGCCTCAACACTCAAATCCCTGGGTTGCTGGTTGTCTTCTGCTAGCAATGCTATGATGGTTCTCAAGAGATCCAGTTTGCTCAAAAACCCTTGAACTTCTGCTTGAAAGTGTTAATGAAAGAAAAGTGGATTTACTTGCTGCTTAATACTGTCAATGCATATCAGGTGATTTGCTGGGTTAAAGAAAGTATCTAATAAATGCTATAGGTCTGCATCTTCATCATAGAATGTTCCCTTGCGGCCACAGTGCTATCAGAGAATGGCCTCACACAGTAGAGAATACTAGATAGTATATTCCCCGACAGGCGCTGTACTGGCGGGGAATGGCCTCACGGCGGCTGGTGCCATGGTCACACATAGAAGAGAACACTAGATAGTATATTCCCCGACAGGCGCTGTACTGGCGGGGAATGGCCTCACGGCGGCTGGTGCCATGGTCACACATAGAAGAGAACACTAGATAGTATATTCCCCGACAGGCGCTGTACTGGCGGGGAATGGCCTCACGGCGGCTGGTGCCATGGCCACACATAGTAGGCTCTACATTCTGGCCCAGGCTCCTAAATTTTGTTTTGGGGGATTATGTTCAGTATGTTTTGCTCATCACTCCTCAATGTCACCATGTAAATTTATTGTGAGGGGTGATGAGGCTGGAGCCTGGACGCCAAACATAAAATATATTTGCTGCTAAATAAACAATTCAAACGTGAGTTGTCTGACTGAAATGAGGCAAGCCCGCGAGCTAGTTCAGGCAGTCAACTCGAGCAGCACTGCTATTCACATACCACGTGTCTCACACGTCATAACCATCTTGCAATCACACTCTCTCAATTGGGCGGTCTATTTAAACCGGGAGTCTCTCATCCCTCTCTGCCTGTCAATGCCTTGGCTGCCCTGCGTTTGTAATGCTGCATGTTTCTTTGCCCCCACCACCACCCCAGCAACCACCTGCAGGCTCCGGGGGGATTATGTTCAGTATGTTTTGCTCATCACTCCTCAATGTCACCATGTAAATTTATTGTGAGGGGTGATGAGGCCGGAGCCTGGACGCCAAACATAAAATATATTTGCTGCTAAATAAACAATTCAAACGTGAGTTGTCTGACTGAACTGTGATAGTCATGGCTTTCAATGTAGTTCTTACTGTTCTCTTTTTAAAAATCATTTCCCCTCTTAAGTTCTGTTTCGTCTCACTTTTTATGAACCTTGTTTGTAGGTTCCTCGGTAGCTGACCGTGTGCAGCCTTGTATAATACCTGCACAGTCCTATATTTCATTAGGTCATGTAGTTTCAGGATCTTTGCCGCAATAAACGGCTGATTTGTGTGTGCTCTATAGCTTGCGTAGTGAATAATCCTCACTGTTTTTTTTCTGTAGTGTTGATATGCTGTTAGTGTTTGTTTTTTATAAGTGTTTCCCCACATCTCACTGCAATATTGTATGTGCGGTGCCACCAGAGCCCAGTAAACTGTGAGAAGTGTTTTCTGATTCATCAGTTTTTGTGCCTTCCACAGTATTGACACACTTCTGGCTAATTTTTTTTGTGTATAAGATATGTTGGGTTTCCAGTTTAGCTTATCATCAATAATTACTCCCAGAAATTTGAATTCTTTAACCCTTTGTATCTTAGTGCCGTTTATATTTACAATAGCATCACAGTCACTGTTTTTGTTGCCGAATAACATAAATTTAGTCTTGTCCAGATTCAGAGATAATCTGTTTATATAAAACCACATTTGTAGCTTGTTTAGCTCTTCGTTTGCTTTAGTGACCAGCTCCTTCAGGTTGTCTCCCGAGCAGAAAAGACTTGTATCATCTGCAAATAGTATGAATTTAATATTTTCGGATACCTTCCATATATCATTCATATAAAAAGTAAATAACTTCAGACTCAATACCTGCGGGACACCGCAAATGGTGTTGAGGCACCTTGATTTTTTTCCTGCTAATTGGACATATTGATATCTGCTATCGAGGTAGCTCCTGAGTCAGTCCAGCGCTGTACCTCTTATGCCCAGCTTTTCTAGTTTATTACAAAAGATATTGTGATTAATTGTATCAAATGCTTTCTTTAGATCAATAAATATTCCAATAGAGATTTTTTTTTTGTTTGATCGTGTCAGTGATTATTTCTACAGCTTCCATTATCGCTAATGCTGTGGAATGATTTTTTTGAACCCATATTGACTATTATATAGCAAATTATATTTCTCAAAAAATTATCTAGTCTGCTGCTGAACAGCTTTTCTAGTGTTTTGGAGAATTGTGGTAGTATCAAGATTGGCCTGTAATTATTGAATTCCTTGTTGTTACCTTGTTTATGCAAAGGGATTATTTTTGCAAATTTCATCTCATCTGGGAATTTTACTGTCTGAAACGATAGATTACATATATGTGTCAAAGGTAATACAATCTCTTCTTGTACTATTTTGACCATTTTCATGTCAATGTCATGGACGTCTTTTGACGTTTTTCCTGTGCAAAAGACGTCCATGACATTGACATGAAACTGGTCAAAATGGTACAAGAAGAGTTTGGGGAGAGCCGAGTCCCATTTTGCACTTTAACTCCCTCTAAATCGTGAGCTGAACCCTCTGTCCAGAATAAATCCATCTGTTGATAAGCAAAGCAACATAACATACCTGCAGAGGGATTGGCGCTGACAAGCAGGGGTGTGTCCAGATATTTTAAACTGGGGTGCCCTGACCAGGGCACTGATTATGGGTGTGTTAAAAAAATAAATAAAGGGTCAAAGGGATACAGCTTTAACTAACTAAATAAATAAATATTTAATTATTTAGTTAAAGCTTGGTTAAACCAAAGCAAACTGAAACAAAAAAACAAAAGAACAAAATTAAAGGCACTGTGAGAACGCTCCAAGTAGTCTTTAAAGAGTGTCTTTTTTATGCCTGATTGTAATACGAACTTAAAATGAGACTATCACTCTGAACAGATTATTTCCAATGCTATTTCTCAGCTTCCCTCTTTTGGCATACAGGACCTGATTGATATATAGTGTGTCAGTGTGTCGAACCACACCAGCTGACGGAGTTTACAAGAGAGAAGAGAGGTCTGTGTTTTTCTCCGCTGAAAACGATTTCTGTGATTAATGTTGTAGTGATGGTGGACACTGGAGCCTAACTGTCACACAGAAAAAGGACAGAAGAGCAGAAGAAAGAGAAACAGGAGAGAGATAGAGCCATACCTCACAAAGTGCCTAAAGGCTCAAACACAAGCTAAACTTTGTGCTAATGTTTCCTCCATCCCACAGTCAGCAGTTATTCTGCAGTGGTCTGTTCAAACTTGAGAGTCTATCAATAAAAAGAAGAGTGAGGTTACGTTAGCTCTGCTTGGTGAGGCTGGAGTTGGTAGATGAGCTCTGGTAGGACAGAACCAGGATTCACTAACGTTACACGTTACAGACACATCTCAGAGCACCGGACTGTGAGTAGAGAGAAATATAGCAGCTACTAAACTATGCTACAAACTGACAAAGCTAGCTTTTTGTCAGGTTTCAAAGCATAGCTCTACCTAACTGTTGATAAATATATTACCTTCTTAAATATGTTGGATATGATCTGGTTGTTGGGTGGTGTCTGTGGACAACTTCCTGTCTCACTCCATCTGCTTTTTGTTAAATTAATCAGTCAATCAATCAATCAATCTTTATTTATATAGCGCCAAATCATAACAAATGTTATTTCAAGACACTCTACAAAAACATTTACAGGTCTAGACCCGTAAATGTTAATAAAATTTTATTAGCAGAAACCCAACATCAAGACAAGATAAGGAGTCTTATCTTGTCTTAATCCACCATGAGTTCAGGACTTTGCAGCATTTAGCAAGTTACAATGGCAAGGAAAAACTTCCCTTTAACAGGCAGAAACCTCGGACAGAACCAGACTCATGTTAGACAGACATCTGTCTCGACTGTGTTGGGGTTAGAGAGAGACAGATAGAGGACAGAGAGTGGGAGAGAGAAGGGGGGGGGGGGGGGGGATACACACACACACACACACACACACACACACACACACACACACACACACACAGACACACACACACACACACACACACACACAGAAAGGGAGAGAGAGAGAAACAGACGCAGTCTGAAGTTTGGCGCTGTGGCGACAGTTAAGGAGAAACCAGCAGGCCATTCCTGGCAACAATCCAAGGCCGTAGCATCTGGTGTTGGACAAACTCAGATCCTCCCAGAGAGGTGTATGGTCAGTAACTATAACAGGACAGTAAGACGAGAAGTTAGACTGACAGAAAAAGAGGGAAACAGGAGCCCTGTGTGTCAGTTCCCCCCAGCAGTCTAAACCTATAGCAGCATGACTAAGAGCTGGTTCAGATCTGATCCAGCTCTAACTGTAAGCTTTATCAAAAAAGAAAGTTTTAAGTCTACTCTTAAAGGTTGAGACCGTGTCTGCTCCCCGGACCTCAACCGGTAAGTTATTCCAAAGAAGAGGAGCCTGATAACTAAAGGCTCGACCTCCCATACTACTTTTAGAGACCCTAGGTACAACGAGCAGACCTGCATGTTGAGAACGCAATGACCTAGACGGATTATACGGAAAGATTAAGTCTTTAAGATATGATGGCCCGATGCCATTAAGTGCTTTGTAAGTCAAAAGAAGAATTTTAAACTCTATCCTAGATTTTATAGGTAACCAGTGTAGAGATGCTAACACTGGAGAGATGTGCTCTCTCCTCCCAGTCCAAGTCAGTACCCGAGCTGCAGCATTCTGAACCAGCTGAAGAGTCCTAATAGACTTATTAGGACAGCCGGATAAAAGAGAGTTACAATTAACTTGTCACTGCTCCAGCATCTGGCAAAACCAGAATTGTTGCCTCCTGCCTGAACTGGGACGCAGCCGGACCGCGCCAGAAACATTGACTCACAGTTCACACACAAGACATGCACTGTCTCTGTCCTGCAGTGCCTGTGGCTGAAATAATACAATCTAATATTTATACTGTGCAGCTGAACCCCAGGGTGGTGCTGTGGTTCTTCAATCCATGCAGATTATGGTGTAAGATTAACTTCAACTCCAGACTGATTTTTCTTTTTCCTTTTTTTTTCTTCTCGATTTGACTGGGTCTTGGTCTTGACTTTTTCCGTCTCGGTCTTAGTCTTGGTCTTGTCTTGGTCTCAGTACCCTCTGGTCTCAGTACCCTCTGGTCTTGGTAGTGCCTTGGTCTCGGCTGATGAGGTCTTGACTAGAAGCCTACTCGGTTGCATAGTATGGTTTCTGACAGCTGAGCACAGCTGCTCAGAGTTTTAATTTAGTATTTAAAGAACAAGAACTGGTCTGAATGAATGGAGCTAAACCCTGCTTCCATTGCCCTAGTGTGAGTGCACATTTACATAGGTTACATAGGTTGAGGAAGGGTCTGTGTGTGTGACTGGTGGCCTCAGGTGTGTTGTGCAAACTGTACACTGACGCCAGGTGGTGGCTGTGACCAAATTGTTATGTCTTAGTTCAGTCTAACCCCAAAGCACAGACTGACACAGGTATGTGAAGCCAAAAAAAAACAAAAGTCTTTAATGGACAAAAAGAAAAGGCAGTGAAGGCAGGGAGCTGACTGGCCAGACGAAGAATCCTCAGATGGATTCAGGAACACAGGTGAAGGTTGAGCAAAAACTGAGTGAGGCACACTGGAACATCAAGAAGAAGGGAATTATCTGGCAGAGCCCTGAAGTGAAGACCCGGCTTTTACAGGGGAGTTGATTAACAGAGTTGAGCCAGGGGTGCCTCTGCTGCTTGGAGGAGAAGCCAGCCACACCCCCTGCCACTCACATACCTGCAGGAGAAAGAACACAGAAAGGGGAGGGGCAGGAGAAAAGCAGAACAATGCATAAAACCCAACAACAAAACCAAACAGAATCACA
>NW_027437179.1:65799-68299 GCF_033239565.1 Halichoeres trimaculatus | reverse complement strand
AACTGGACCCAGTGATGTCCTAGTGTTAATATCTGGACCCAGTGATGTCCTGTTGTAGGTTACAGGACCCAGTAATCTCCCAGTGTAGGTTACAGGATTCAGTGATATCTCAGTGTTAAAAACTGGACCCAGTGATGTCCCAGTGTAGGTTGCTGGACCCAGTGATGTCCCAGTGTAGGTTACTGGACCCAGTGATGCCCCAGTGTAGGTTACTGGACCCAGTGATGTCCCAGTGTTAATAACTGGACCCAGTGATGTCCCAAAGTAGGTAACTGGACCCAGTGATGTCCCAGTGTTAATTACTGGACCCAGTGATGTCCCAGTGTTAATAAATTGACCCAGTGATTTCCCAGTATTAATATCTGGACCCAGTGATGTCCTTTTGTAGGTTACTGGACCCAGTGACATCCCGGTGTAGGTTTCAGGACCCAGTAATCTCCCAGTGTAGGTCACTAGATTCAGTGATGTCCCAGTGTAGGTTACTGGACCCAGTGATGTCCTAGTGTTAATAACTGGACCCAGTGATGTCCTGGTATAGGTAACTGGACCCAGTGATGTCCCAGTGTTAATAACTGGACCCAGTGATGTCCCAGTATTAATAACTGGACCCAGTGATGTCCTAGTGTTAATATCTGGACCCAGTGATGTCCTGTTGTAGGTTACAGGACCCAGTAATCTCCCAGTGTAGGTTACAGGATTCAGTGATATCTCAGTGTTAAAAACTGGACCCAGTGATGTCCCAGTGTAGGTTACTGGACCCAGTGATGTCCCAGTGTAGGTTACTGGACCCAGTGATGCCCCAGTGTAGGTTACTGGACCCAGTGATGTCCCAGTGTAGGTTACTGGACCCAGTGATGTCCCAGTGTAGGTTACTGGACCTAGTTATGTCCCAGTATAGGTTACTGAAGCTGCAGCAAGGTTTTTTTTTTTTGAGGTACAGGAGGAAATGTTGCCCCTCAAAAAAATAAAAAAAATACCACTCCATGGTTATTTGCAACCATTTGTGACTTTGATTTAAAACGCGCGCACACACACACACACACACACACACACACACACACACACACACACACCAAAAAAAAAGAAAAAAAAAAACACACATTGTTTTTGTTAGACCTATGTCTTCTTTACACCCTGTAGTTTTTGAGCAAACATACTGTTAAGGATAACCTCTGGGTCAAACAGGAAGTGAGTTATGGTCAATCACAGAAAGAGACATTGTTCTGGATTATTTTATTTTAATAAACCTTTTTTTGAGGGGTGTGATCTCTGTTTATGCTTTTGTTGTCTGACTTTCACAACTTACCCCAGCATGTGTTACAACCTACCTCAGAAGTGGGGTAGGTTGGAACAAAGGACCACCGTGTATTTGATGTCACCTGGTGAGGTCTGTAATACTCTCGCAGAGGTTTGAATTGGTGCCATTTGTAGTAAACAAATGTGCAAACTTTACATTAAAGTTTGAGAACTCTGACTCAAAAATTCAGTGAGACTGAGATGCTAAAGCAAAAGGTGTGACAACCGGTCTCCCCTAATAAATAAGTTTTATAATCATTTGTGATGTCACAAGATGTCCCAAGGCTTTGAAGCATGTACCTAGTAAAGGAGGGCATGTTTCTGTGAGGCCTGCTTCAATTCTGGGAGGAGCCAAAAACAATGATGTCCAAAGCCTCGCTGCCTGGCTGCCTGACTGCCTGACTGCCTGACTGCACCACTTGACTGCTTTGGAAAGTGGGTCAGAGCTTACCCCAAAGTTTGAAAGCAACACAAGACCCTCTAACTCAATTCAAAATGTGGGCTTTTGATAAAGAGTTGCAGTCACTGATAGTCTGGATATTAGAGTTTGGATAATGTTTATAGTCTAAAAATAGTTTGAAACAGTTGAGGAACTGTCATTTCTAAATAAAAATGAGTACATTTTCCCCTGTACTGTATATCCCATATGTTCCAGATGCACTTTCACTGTGCTCTGCCTGTTTAGGTTCATGGAATTTTCCTAAAGCAACAGAAAAAATATTTTCACACAACCTGCCATATCATTGATACTACCATTTTTGGGAAATGTACACACACACACACACACACACACACACAAACACAAACACACACACACACACACACACACAGAATACTCCAAAAATATATTATATGTGATCATTTAATGTAGAGAAATTATTTGGTGTTAATTTATTTTTGTTCACTTCTGAAGAACCAAAACAGACACAACAGTTCAATGAATCACATGTTATATGTTTAAGATATAACTACCTGTGTTTATACACCTGACCAGGTGGTTTTGTGTGCAAATGAAGCTTCAAGAGATGAACCCTTTCTTGAACCACTTGATTCAGGCGATTCTATGCCTCATGAGGCTTCTTCTCACCATCACTAATAATCAGTATCTTAATGTTAAAAATAATTAAGTTATATAACCAGTATGTTAATGTTGTAATTAAAAAAAAGCTGTGTAATCAGTATGATTAATACTTAATGCAAATTT
>NW_027437179.1:38307-65299 GCF_033239565.1 Halichoeres trimaculatus | reverse complement strand
GACACATATTTCATGTAATTTCAGCCAAACTGAAAATTTGATTTTTGGCTCCAAATTTCAAGTCCCGACCTTACGTTCTGAGCTCAATGTGGTAAAACCCGTTATAGAGGTTTTGGCCCTCAGACTTGATTCAGGATGCATTTTTCTCACCTGGGATGGCATGGACTTCTTCAGGGGACACACATTTCATGTAATTTCAGCCAAACTGAAAATTTGATTTTTGGCTCCAAATTTCAGGTCCCGACCTTACGTTCTGAGCTCAATGTGGTAAAACCCGTTATAGAGGTTTTAGCCCTCAGACTTGATTCAGAATGCATTTTTCTCACCTGGGATGGCATGGGCTTCTTCAGGGGACACATATTTCATGTAATTTCAGCCAAACTGAAAATTTGATTTTTGGCTCCAAATTTCAGGTCCCGACCTTACGTTCTGAGCTCAATGTGGTAAAACCCGTTATAGAGGTTTTGGCCCTCAGACTTGATTCAGGATGCATTTTTCTCACCTGGGATGGCATGGGCTTCTTCAGGGGACACATATTTCATGTAATTTCAGCCAAACTGAAAATTTGATTTTTGGCTCCAAATTTCAGGTCTTGACCTTACGTTCTGAGCTCGATGTGGTAAAACCTGTTATAGAGGTTTTAGCCCTCAGACTTGATTCAGGATGCATTTTTCTCACCTGGGATGGCATGGGGTTCTTCGGGGGACACACATTTCATGTAATTTCAGCCAAACTGAAAATTTGATTTTTGGCTCCAAATTTCAGGTCCGGACCTTACGTTCTGAGATCAATGTGGTAAAACCCGTTATAGAGGTTTTAGCCCTCAGACTTGATTCAGGATGCATTTTTCTCACCTGGGATGGCATGGGCTTCTTCAGGGGACACATATTTCATGTAATTTTAGCCAATGTGAAAATTTGATTTTTGGCTCCAAATTTCAGGTCCGGACCTTACGTTCTGAGATCAATGTGGTAAAACCCGTTATAGAGGTTTTAGCCCTCAGACTTAATTCAGGATGCATTTTTCTCACCTGGGATGGCATGGGCTTCACAGGGGACACATATTTCATGTAATTTCAGCCAATGTGAAAATTTGATTTTTGGCTCCAAATTTCAGGTCCCGACCTTACGTTCTGAGCTCAATGTGGTAAAACCCGTTATAGAGGTTTTAGCCCTCAGACTTGATTCAGGATGCATTTTTCTCACCTGGGATGGCATGGGCTTCTTCAGGGGACACACATTTCATGTAATTTCAGCCAAACTGAAAATTTGATTTTTGGCTCCAAATTTCAGGTCCCGACCTTACGTTCTGAGCTCAATGTGGTAAAACCCGTTATAGAGGTTTTAGCCCTCAGACTTGATTCAGGATGCATTTTTCTCACCTGGGATGGCATGGGCTTCTTCAGGGGACACACATTTCATGTTATTTCAGCCAAACTGAAAATTTGATTTTTGGCTCCAAATTTCAGGTCCCGACCTTACGTTCTGAGCTCAATGTGGTAAAACCCGTTATAGAGGTTTTAGCCCTCAGACTTGATTCAGAATGCATTTTTCTCACCTGGGATGGCATGGGCTTCTTCAGGGGACACATATTTCATGTAATTTCAGCCAAACTGAAAATTTGATTTTTGGCTCCAAATTTCAGGTCCCGACCTTACGTTCTGAGCTCAATGTGGTAAAACCCGTTATAGAGGTTTTAGCCCTCAGACTTGATTCAGGATGCATTTTTCTCACCTGTGATGGCATGGGCTTCTTCAGGGGACACATATTTCATGTAATTTCAGCCAAACTGAAAATTTGATTTTTGGCTCCAAATTTCAGGTCCGGACCTTACGTTCTGAGCTCAATGTGGTAAAACCCGTTATAGAGGTTTTAGCCCTCAGACTTGATTCAGGATGCATTTTTCTCACCTGGGATGGCATGGGCTTCTTCAGGGGACACACATTTCATGTAATTTTAGCCAAACTGAAAATTTGATTTTTGGCTCCAAATTTCAGGTCCCGACCTTACGTTCTGAGCTCAATGTGATAAAACCCGAAAACAGAGGTTTTAGCCCTCAGACTTGATTCAGGATGCATTTTTCTCACCTGGGATGGCATGGGCTTCTTCAGGGGACACACGTTTCATGTAATTTCAGCCAAACTGAAAATTTGATTTTTGGCTCCAAATTTCAGGTCCCGACCTTACGTTCTGAGCTCGATGTGGTTAACCCGAAAACAGAGGTTTTAGCCCTCAGAATTGATTCAGGATGCATTTTTCTCACCTGGGATGGCATGGGCTTCCACAGGGGACACATATTTCATGTAATTTCAGCCAATGTGAAAATTTGATTTTTGGCTCCAAATTTCAGGTCTTGACCTACGTTCTGAGCTCAATGTGGTAAAACCCGAAAACAGAGGTTTTAGCCCTCAGACTTGATTCAGAATGCATTTTTCTCACCTGGGATGGCATGGGCTTCTTCAGGGGACACATATTTCATGTAATTTCAGCCAAACTGAAAATTTGATTTTTGGCTCCAAATTTCAGGTCCCGACCTTACGTTCTGAGATCAATGTGGTAAAACCCGTTATAGAGGTTTTAGCCCTCAGACTTGATTCAGGATGCATTTTTCTCACCTGGGATGGCATGGGCTTCTTCAGGGGACACATATTTCATGTAATTTCAGCCATTCTTAAAATTTGATTTTTGGCTCCAAATTTCAGGTCCCGACCTTACGTTCTGAGCTCAATGTGGTAAAACCTGTTACAGAGGTTTTAGCCCTGAGACTTGATTCAGGATGCATTTTTCTCACCTGGGATGGCATGGGCTTCTTCGGGGGACACATATTTCATGTAATTTCAGCCAAACTGAAAATTTGATTTTTGGCTCCAAATTTCAGTTCCCGACCTTACGTTCTGAGCTCAATGTGGTGAAACCCATTATAGAGGTTTTAGCCCTCAGACTTGATTCAGGATGCATTTTTCTCACCTGGGATGGCATGGGCTTCTTCGGGGGACACACATTTCATGTAATTTCAGCCAAACTGAAAATTTGATTTTTGGCTCCAAATTTCAGGTCCCGACCTTACGTTCTGAGCTCAATGTGGTAAAACCCGTTATAGAGGTTTTAGCCCTCAGACTTGATTCAGGATGCATTTTTCTCACCTGGGATGGCATGGGCTTCTTCAGGGGACACACATTTCATGTAATTTCAGCCAAACTGAAAATTTGATTTTTGGCTCCAAATTTCAGGTCCCGACTTACGTTCTGAGCTCAATGTGGTAAAACCCGTTATAGAGGTTTTAGCCCTCAGACTTGATTCAGGATGCATTTTTCTCACCTGGGATGGCATGGGCTTCTTCGGGGGACACACATTTCATGTTATTTCAGCCAAACTGAAAATTTGATTTTTGGCTCCAAATTTCAGGTCCGGACCTTACGTTCTGAGCTCAATGTGGTAAAACCCGTTATAGAGGTTTTAGCCCTCAGACTTGATTCAGGATGCATTTTTCTCACCTGGGATGGCATGGGCTTCTTCAGGGGACACATATTTCATGTAATTTTAGCCAAACTGAAAATTTGATTTTTGGCTCCAAATTTCAGGTCCCGACCTTACGTTCTGAGCTCAATGTGGTAAAACCCGAAAACAGAGGTTTTAGCCCTCAGACTTGATTCAGGATGCATTTTTCTCACCTGGGATGGCATGGGCTTCTTCAGGGGACACACGTTTCATGTAATTTCAGCCAAACTGAAAATTTGATTTTTGGCTCCAAATTTCAGGTCCCGACCTTACGTTCTGAGCTCAATGTGATAAAACCCGAAAACAGAGGTTTTAGCCCTCAGACTTGATTCAGAATGCATTTTTCTCACCTGGGATGGCATGGGCTTCTTCAGGGGACACATATTTCATGTAATTTTAGCCAAACTGAAAATTTGATTTTTGGCTCCAAATTTCAGGTCCCGACCTTACGTTCTGAGCTCAATGTGATAAAACCCGAAAACAGAGGTTTTAGCCCTCAGACTTGATTCAGAATGCATTTTTCTCACCTGGGATGGCATGGGCTTCTTCAGGGGACACATATTTCATGTAATTTCAGCCAAACTGAAAATTTGATTTTTGGCTCCAAATTTCAGGTCCCGACCTTACGTTCTGAGCTCATTGTGGTAAAACCCGAAAACAGAGGTTTTAGCCCTCAGACTTGATTCAGGATGCATTTTTCTCACCTGGGATGGCATGGGCTTCTTCGGGGGACACACATTTCATGTAATTTCAGCCAAACTGAAAATTTGATTTTTTGCTCCAAATTTCAGGTCCCGACCTTACGTTCTGAGCTCAATGTGGTAAAACCTGTTACAGAGGTTTTAGCCCTCAGACTTGATTCAGGATGCATTTTTCTCACCTGGGATGGCATGGGCTTCCACAGGGGACACATATTTCATGTAATTTCAGCCAAACTGAAAATTTGATTTTTGGCTCCAAATTTCAGGTCCCGACCTTACGTTCTGAGCTCAATGTGGTAAAACCAGTTATAGAGGTTTTGGCCCTCAGACTTGATTCAGGATGCATTTTTCTCACCTGGGATGGCATGGGCTTCTTCAGGGGACACACATTTCATGTAATTTCAGCCAAACTGAAAATTTGATTTTTGGCTCCAAATTTCAGGTCCCAACCTTACGTTCTGAGCTGAATGTTTTAAAACCTGTAATAGAGGTATTAGCCCTCAGACTTGATTCAGGATGCATTTTTCTCACCTGGGATGGCATGGGCTTCTTCGGGGGCCACACATTTCATGTAATTTCAGCCAAACTGAAAATTTGATTTTTGGCTCCAAATTTCAGGTCCCGACCTTACGTTCTGAGCTGAATGTTTTAAAACCTGTAATAGAGGTTTTAGCCCTCAGACTTGATTCAGGATGCATTTTTCTCACCTGGGATGGCATGGGCTTCTTCAGGGGACACACATTTCATGTAATTTCAGCCAAACTGAAAATTTGATTTTTGGCTCCAAATTTCAGGTCCCGACCTTACGTTCTGAGCTCGATGTGGTTAACCCGAAAACAGAGGTTTTAGCCCTCAGACTTGATTCAGGATGCATTTTTCTCACCTGGGATGGCATGGGCTTCCACAGGGGACACATATTTCATGTAATTTCAGCCAAACTGAAAATTTGATTTTTGGCTCCAAATTTCAGGTCCCAACCTTACGTTCTGAGCTGAATGTTTTAAAAGCTGTAATAGAGGTATTAGCCCTCAGACTTGATTCAGGATGCATTTTTCTCACCTGGGATGGCATGGGCTTCTTCGGGGGCCACACATTTCATGTAATTTCAGCCAAACTGAAAATTTGATTTTTGGCTCCAAATTTCAGGTCCCGACCTTACGTTCTGAGCTGAATGTTTTAAAACCTGTAATAGAGGTTTTAGCCCTCAGACTTGATTCAGGATGCATTTTTCTCACCTGGGATGGCATGGGCTTCTTCAGGGGACACACGTTTCATGTAATTTCAGCCAAACTGAAAATTTGATTTTTGGCTCCAAATTTCAGGTCCCGACCTTACGTTCTGAGCTCATTGTGGTAAAACCCGAAAACAGAGGTTTAAGCCCTCAGACTTGATTCAGGATGCATTTTTCTCACCTGGGATGGCATGGGCTTCCACAGGGGACACATATTTCATGTAATTTCAGCCATTCTTAAAATTTGATTTTTGGCTCCAAATTTCAGGTCCCGACCTTACGTTCTGAGATCAATGTGGTAAAACCCGTTATAGAGGTTTTAGCCCTCAGACTTGATTCAGGATGCATTTTTCTCACCTGGGATGGCATGGGCTTCTTCAGGGGACACATATTTCATGTAATTTCAGCCATTCTTAAAATTTGATTTTTGGCTCCAAATTTCAGGTCCCGACCTTACGTTCTGAGCTCAATGTGGTAAAACCTGTTACAGAGGTTTTAGCCCTCAGACTTGATTCAGGATGCATTTTTCTCACCTGGGATGGCATGGGCTTCTTCAGGGGACACATATTTCATGTAATTTCAGCCAAACTGAAAATTTGATTTTTGGCTCCAAATTTCAGGTCCCGACCTTACGTTCTGAGCTCAATGTGGTAAAACCAGTTATAGAGGTTTTGGCCCTCAGACTTGATTCAGGATGCATTTTTCTCACCTGGGATGGCATGGGCTTCTTCAGGGGACACACATTTCATGTAATTTCAGCCAAACTGAAAATTTGATTTTTGGCTCCAAATTTCAGGTCCCAACCTTACGTTCTGAGCTGAATGTTTTAAAACCTGTAATAGAGGTATTAGCCCTCAGACTTGATTCAGGATGCATTTTTCTCACCTGGGATGGCATGGGCTTCTTCGGGGGCCACACATTTCATGTAATTTCAGCCAAACTGAAAATTTGATTTTTGGCTCCAAATTTCAGGTCCCGACCTTACGTTCTGAGCTGAATGTTTTAAAACCTGTAATAGAGGTTTTAGCCCTCAGACTTGATTCAGGATGCATTTTTCTCACCTGGGATGGCATGGGCTTCTTCAGGGGACACACGTTTCATGTAATTTCAGCCAAACTGTAAATTTGATTTTTGGCTCCAAATTTCAGGTCCCGACCTTACGTTCTGAGCTCATTGTGGTAAAACCCGAAAACAGAGGTTTTAGCCCTCAGACTTGATTCAGGATGCATTTTTCTCACCTGGGATGGCATGGGCTTCCACAGGGGACACATATTTCATGTAATTTCAGCCAAACTGAAAATTTGATTTTTGGCTCCAAATTTCAGGTCCCGACCTTACGTTCTGAGCTGAATGTTTTAAAACCTGTAATAGAGGTATTAGCCCTCAGACTTTATTCAGGATGCATTTTTCTCACCTGGGATGGCATGGGCTTCTTCGGGGGACACACATTTCATGTAATTTCAGCCAAACTGAAAATTTGATTTTTGGCTCCAAATTTCAGGTCCCGACCTTACGTTCTGAGCTTAATGTGGTAAAACCCGTTATAGAGGTTTTGGCCCTCAGACCTGATTCAGGATGCATTTTTCTCACCTGGGATGGCATGGGCTTCTTCAGGGGACTGACATTTCATGTCATTTCAGCCAAACTGAAAATTTGATTTTTGGCTCCAAATTTCAGGTCCCGACCTTACGTTCTGAGCTCAATGTGGTAAAACCCGTTATAGAGGTTTTAGCCCTCAGACTTGATTCAGGATGCATTTTTCTCACCTGGGATGGCATGGGCTTCTTCGGGGGACACACATTTCATGTAATTTCAGCCAAACGGAAAATTTGATTTTTGGCTCCAAATTTCAGGTCCGGACCTTACGTTCTGAGCTCAATGTGGTAAAACCCGTTATAGAGGTTTTAGCCCTCAGACTTGATTCAGGATGCATTTTTCTCACCTGGGATGGCATGGGCTTCTTCAGGGGACACATATTTCATGTAATTTTAGCCAAACTGAAAATCTGATTTTTGGCTCCAAATTTCAGGTCCCGACCTTACGTTCTGAGCTCAATGTGGTAAAACCAGTTATAGAGGTTTTGGCCCTCAGACTTGATTCAGGATGCATTTTTCTCACCTGGGATGGCATGGGCTTCTTCAGGGGACACACATTTCATGTAATTTCAGCCAAACTGAAAATTTGATTTTTGGCTCCAAATTTCAGGTCCCAACCTTACGTTCTGAGCTGAATGTTTTAAAACCTGTAATAGAGGTATTAGCCCTCAGACTTGATTCAGGATGCATTTTTCTCACCTGGGATGGCATGGGCTTCTTCGGGGGCCACACATTTCATGTAATTTCAGCCAAACTGAAAATTTGATTTTTGGCTCCAAATTTCAGGTCCCGACCTTACGTTCTGAGCTGAATGTTTTAAAACCTGTAATAGAGGTTTTAGCCCTCAGACCTGATTCAGGATGCATTTTTCTCACCTGGGATGGCATGGGCTTCTTCAGGGGACACACGTTTCATGTAATTTCAGCCAAACTGAAAATTTGATTTTTGGCTCCAAATTTCAGGTCCCGACCTTACGTTCTGAGCTCATTGTGGTAAAACCCGAAAACAGAGGTTTTAGCCCTCAGACTTGATTCAGGATGCATTTTTCTCACCTGGGATGGCATGGGCTTCCACAGGGGACACATATTTCATGTAATTTCAGCCAAACTGAAAATTTGATTTTTGGCTCCAAATTTCAGGTCCCGACCTTACGTTCTGAGATCAATGTGGTAAAACCCGTTATAGAGGTTTTAGCCCTCAGACTTGATTCAGGATGCATTTTTCTCACCTGGGATGGCATGGGCTTCTTCAGGGGACACATATTTCATGTAATTTCAGCCATTCTTAAAATTTGATTTTTGGCTCCAAATTTCAGGTCCCAACCTTACGTTCTGAGCTCAATGTGGTAAAACCTGTTACAGAGGTTTTAGCCCTCAGACTTGATTCAGGATGCATTTTTCTCACCTGGGATGGCATGGGCTTCTTCAGGGGACACATATTTCATGTAATTTCAGCCAAACTGAAAATTTGATTTTTGGCTCCAAATTTCAGGTCCCAACCTTACGTTCTGAGCTGAATGTTTTAAAACCTGTAATAGAGGTATTAGCCCTCAGACTTGATTCAGGATGCATTTTTCTCACCTGGGATGGCATGGGCTTCTTCGGGGGCCACACATTTCATGTAATTTCAGCCAAACTGAAAATTTGATTTTTGGCTCCAAATTTCAGGTCCCGACCTTACGTTCTGAGCTGAATGTTTTAAAACCTGTAATAGAGGTTTTAGCCCTCAGACTTGATTCAGGATGCATTTTTCTCACCTGGGATGGCATGGGCTTCTTCAGGGGACACACATTTCATGTAATTTCAGCCAAACTGAAAATTTGATTTTTGGCTCCAAATTTCAGGTCCCGACCTTACGTTCTGAGCTCATTGTGGTAAAACCCGAAAACAGAGGTTTTAGCCCTCAGACTTGATTCAGGATGCATTTTTCTCACCTGGGATGGCATGGGCTTCTTCGGGGGACACACATTTCATGTAATTTCAGCCAATGTGAAAATTTGATTTTTGGCTCCAAATTTCAGGTCTTGACCTACGTTCTGAGCTCAATGTAGTCAAACCCGAAAACAGAGGTTTTAGCCCTCAGACTTGATTCAGAATGCATTTTTCTCACCTGGGATGGCATGGGCTTCTTCAGGGGACACATATTTCATGTAATTTCAGCTAAACTGAAAATTTGATTTTTGGCTCCAAATTTCAGGTCCCGACCTTACGTTCTGAGCTCAATGTGGTAAAACCTGTTACAGAGGTTTTAGCCCTCAGACTTGATTCAGGATGCATTTTTCTCACCTGGGATGGCATGGGCTTCTTCAGGGGACACATATTTCATGTAATTTCAGCCAAACTGAAAATTTGATTTTTGGCTCCAAATTTCAGGTCTTGACCTACGTTCTGAGCTCAATGTGGTAAAACCCGAAAACAGAGGTTTTAGCCCTCAGACTTGATTCAGAATGCATTTTTCTCACCTGGGATGGCATGGGCTTCTTCAGGGGACACACGTTTCATGTAATTTCAGCCAAACTGAAAATTTGATTTTTGGCTCCAAATTTCAGGTCCCGACCTTACGTTCTGAGCTCATTGTGGTAAAACCCGAAAACAGAGGTTTTAGCCCTCAGACTTGATTCAGGATGCATTTTTCTCACCTGGGATGGCATGGGCTTCTTCAGGGGACACATATTTCATGTAATTTCAGCCAAACTGAAAATTTGATTTTTGGCTCCAAATTTCAGGTCCTGACCTTACGTTCTGAGCTGAATGTTTTAAAACCTGTAATAGAGGTTTTAGCCCTCAGACTTGATTCAGAATGCATTTTTCTCACCTGGGATGGCATGGGCTTCTTCAGGGGACACATATTTCATGTAATTTCAGCCAAACTGAAAATTTGATTTTTGGCTCCAAATTTCAGGTCCCGACCTTACGTTCTGAGCTCAATGTGGTAAAACCCGAAAACAGAGGTTTTAGCCCTCAGACTTGATTCAGAATGCATTTTTCTCACCTGGGATGGCATGGGCTTCTTCAGGGGACACACGTTTCATGTAATTTCAGCCAAACTGAAAATTTGATTTTTGGCTCCAAATTTCAGGTCCCGACCTTACGTTCTGAGCTCATTGTGGTAAAACCCGAAAACAGAGGTTTTAGCCCTCAGACTTGATTCAGGATGCATTTTTCTCACCTGGGATGGCATGGGCTTCTTCAGGGGACACATATTTCATGTAATTTCAGCCAAACTGAAAATTTGATTTTTGGCTCCAAATTTCAGGTCCCGACCTTACGTTCTGAGCTGAATGTTTTAAAACCTGTAATAGAGGTTTTAGCCCTCAGACTTGATTCAGGATGCATTTTTCTCACCTGGGATGGCATGGGCTTCTTCGGGGGACACATATTTCATGTAATTTCAGCCAAACTGAAAATTTGATTTTTGGCTCCAAGTTTCAGGTCCCGACCTTACGTTCTGAGCTCAATGTGGAAAAACCTGTTATAGAGGTTTTAGCCCTCAGACTTGATTCAGGATGCATTTTTCTCACCTGGGATGGCATGGGCTTCCACAGGGGACACATATTTCATGTAATTTCAGCCAAACTGAAAATTTGATTTTTGGCTCCAAATTTCAGGTCCGGACCTTACGTTCTGAGCTCACTGTGGTAAAACCTGAAAACAGAGGTTTTAGCCCTCAGACTTGATTCAGGATGCATTTTTCTCACCTGGGATGGCATGGGCTTCTTCGGGGGACACACATTTCATGTAATTTCAGCCAAACTGAAAATTTGATTTTTGGCTCCAAATTTCAGTTCCCGACCTTACGTTCTGAGCTCAATGTGGTAAAACCCGTTATAGAGGTTTTAGCCCTCAGACTTGATTCAGGATGCATTTTTCTCACCTGGGATGGCATGGGCTTCTTCGGGGGACACACATTTCATGTAATTTCAGCCAAACTGAAAATTTGATTTTTGGCTCCAAATTTCAGGTCCCACCCTTACGTTCTGAGCTCAATGTGGTAAAACCCGTAATAGAGGTTTTAGCCCTCAGACTTGATTCAGGATGCATTTTTCTCACCTGGGATGGCATGGGCTTCTTCAGGGGACACATATTTCATGTAATTTCAGCCAAACTGAAAATTTGATTTTTGGCTCCAAATTTCAGGTCCCGACCTTACGTTCTGAGCTCAATGTGGTAAAACCCGAAAACAGAGGTTTTAGCCCTCAGACTTGATTCAGAATGCATTTTTCTCACCTGGGATGGCATGGGCTTCTTCAGGGGACACACGTTTCATGTAATTTCAGCCAAACTGAAAATTTGATTTTTGGCTCCAAATTTCAGGTCCCGACCTTACGTTCTGAGCTCAATGTGGTAAAACCCGTTACTGAGGTTTTAGCCCTCAGACTTGATTCAGGATGCATTTTTCTCACCTGGGATGGCATGGGCTTCTTCGGGGGACACACATTTCATGTAATTTCAGCCAATGTGAAAATTTGATTTTTGGCTCCAAATTTCAGGTCTTGACCTACGTTCTGAGCTCAATGTGGTAAAACCCGAAAACAGAGGTTTTAGCCCTCAGACTTGATTCAGAATGCATTTTTCTCACCTGGGATGGCATGGGCTTCTTCAGGGGACACATATTTCATGTAATTTCAGCTAAACTGAAAATTTGATTTTTGGCTCCAAATTTCAGGTCCCGACCTTACGTTCTGAGCTCAATGTGGTAAAACCTGTTACAGAGGTTTTAGCCCTCAGACTTGATTCAGGATGCATTTTTCTCACCTGGGATGGCATGGGCTTCTTCAGGGGACACATATTTCATGTAATTTCAGCCAAACTGAAAATTTGATTTTTGGCTCCAAATTTCAGGTCCCGACCTTACGTTCTGAGCTCAATGTGGTAAAACCCGAAAACAGAGGTTTTAGCCCTCAGACTTGATTCAGAATGCATTTTTCTCACCTGGGATGGCATGGGCTTCTTCTGGGGACACACATTTCATGTAATTTCAGCCAAACTGAAAATTTGATTTTTGGCTCCAAATTTCAGGTCCCGACCTTACGTTCTGAGCTCAATGTGGTAAAACCCGAAAACAGAGGTTTTAGCCCTCAGACTTGATTCAGAATGCATTTTTCTCACCTGGGATTGCATGGGCTTCTTCAGGGGACACATATTTCATGTAATTTCAGCCAAACTGAAAATTTGATTTTTGGCTCCAAATTTCAGGTCCCGACCTTACGTTCTGAGCTCAATGTGGTAAAACCTGTTATAGAGGTTTTAGCCCTCAGACTTGATTCAGGATGCATTTTTCTCACCTGGGATGGCATGGGCTTCCACAGGGGACACATATTTCATGTAATTTCAGCCAAACTGAAAATTTGATTTTTGGCTCCAAATTTCAGGTCCCGACCTTACGTTCTGAGCTGAATGTTTTAAAACCTCTAATAGAGGTTTTAGCCCTCAGACTTGATTCAGAATGCATTTTTCTCACCTGGGATGGCATGGGCTTCTTCAGGGGACACATATTTCATGTAATTTCAGCCAAACTGAAAATTTGATTTTTGGCTCCAAATTTCAGGTCCCTACCTTACGTTCTGAGCTCAATGTGGTAAAACCCGAAAACAGAGGTTTTAGCCCTCAGACTTGATTCAGAATGCATTTTTCTCACCTGGGATGGCATGGGCTTCTTCAGGGGAACCACGTTTCATGTAATTTCAGCCAAACTGAAAATTTGATTTTTGGCTCCAAATTTCAGGTCCCGACCTTACGTTCTGAGCTGAATGTTTTAAAACCTGTAATAGAGGTTTTAGCCCTCAGACTTGATTCAGGATGCATTTTTCTCACCTGGGATGGCATGGGCTTCTTCGGGGGACACATATTTCATGTCATTTCAGCCAAACTGAAAATTTGATTTTTGGCTCCAAATTTCAGGTCCGGACCTTACGTTCTGAGATCAATGTGGTAAAACCCGTTATAGAGGTTTTAGCCCTCAGACTTAATTCAGGATGCATTTTTCTCACCTGGGATGGCATGGGCTTCACAGGGGACACATATTTCATGTAATTTCAGCCAAACTGAAAATTTGATTTTTGGCTCCAAATTTCAGGTCCCGACCTTACGTTCTGAGCTCAATGTGGTAAAACCCGTTATAGAGGTTTTGGCCCTCAGACTTGATTCAGGATGCATTTTTCTCACCTGGGATGGCATGGGCTTCTTCGGGGGACACATATTTCATGTAATTTCAGCCAAACTGAAAATTTGATTTTTGGCTCCAAATTTCAGGTCCCGACCTTACGTTCTGAGCTCAATGTGGTAAAACCCGTTATAGAGGTTTTAGCCCTCAGACTTGATTCAGGATGCATTTTTCTCACCTGGGATGGCATGGGCTTCTTCAGGGGACACATATTTCATGTAATTTCAGCCAAACTGAAAATTTGATTTTTGGCTCCAAATTTCAGGTCCGGACCTTACGTTCTGAGCTCATTGTGGTAAAACCTGAAAACAGAGGTTTTAGCCCTCAGACTTGATTCAGGATGCATTTTTCTCACCTGGGATGGCATGGGCTTCTTCAGGGGACACATATTTCATGTAATTTCAGCCAAACTGAAAATTTGATTTTTGGCTCCAAATTTCAGGTCCCGACCTTACGTTCTGAGCTCAATGTGGTAAAACCTGTTATAGAGGTTTTAGCCCTCAGACTTGATTCAGGATGCATTTTTCTCACCTGGGATGGCATGGGCTTCCACAGGGGACACATATTTCATGTAATTTCAGCCAAACTGAAAATTTGATTTTTGGCTCCAAATTTCAGGTCCGGACCTTACGTTCTGAGCTCACTGTGGTAAAACCTGAAAACAGAGGTTTTAGCCCTCAGACTTGATTCAGGATGCATTTTTCTCACCTGGGATGGCATGGGCTTCTTCAGGGGACACATATTTCATGTAATTTCAGCCAAACTGAAAATTTGATTTTTGGCTCCAACTTTCAGGTCCCGACCTTACGTTCTGAGCTGAATGTTTTAAAACCTGTAATAGAGGTTTTAGCCCTCAGACTTGATTCAGGATGCATTTTTCTCACCTGGGATGGCATGGGCTTCTTCAGGGGACACACGTTTCATGTAATTTCAGCCAAACTGAAAATTTGATTTTTGGCTCCAAATTTCAGGTCCCGACCTTACGTTCTGAGCTCAATGTGGTAAAACCTGTAATAGAGGTTTTAGCCCTCAGACTTGATTCAGGATGCATTTTTCTCACCTGGGATGGCATGGGCTTCTTCGGGGGACACATATTTCATGTAATTTCAGCCAAACTGAAAATTTGATTTTTGGCTCCAAATTTCAGGTCCCGACCTTACGTTCTGAGCTCAATGTGGTAAAACCTGTTATAGAGGTTTTAGCCCTCAGACTTGATTCAGGATGCATTTTTCTCACCTGGGATGGCATGGGCTTCCACAGGGGACACATATTTCATGTAATTTCAGCCAAACTGAAAATTTGATTTTTGGCTCCAAATTTCAGGTCCCGGACCTTACGTTCTGAGCTCACTGTGATAAAACCTGAAAACAGAGGTTTTAGCCCTCAGACTTGATTCAGGATGCATTTTTCTCACCTGGGATGGCATGGGCTTCTTCGGGGGACACACATTTCATGTAATTTCAGCCAAACTGAAAATTTGATTTTTGGCTCCAAATTTCAGGTCCGGACCTTACGTTCTGAGCTCAATGTGGTAAAACCCGTAATAGAGGTTTTAGCCCTCAGACTTGATTCAGGATGCATTTTTCTCACCTGGGATGGCATGGGCTTCTTCAGGGGACACATATTTCATGTAATTTCAGCCAAACTGAAAATTTGATTTTTGGCTCCAAATTTCAGGTCCGGACCTTACGTTCTGAAGTCAATGTGGTAAAATCCGTTATAGAGGTTTTAGCCCTCAGACTTGATTCAGGATGCATTTTTCTCACCTGGGATGGCATGGGCTTCTTCAGGGGACACATATTTCATGTAATTTCAGCCAAACTGAAAATTTGATTTTTGGCTCCAAATTTCAGGTCCGGACCTTACGTTCTGAGCTCAATGTGGTAAAACCCGTAATAGAGGTTTTAGCCCTCAGACTTGATTCAGGATGCATTTTTCTCACCTGGGATGGCATGGGCTTCTTCAGGGGACACATATTTCATGTAATTTCAGCCAAACTGAAAATTTGATTTTTGGCTCCAAATTTCAGGTCCGGACCTTACGTTCTGAAGTCAATGTGGTAAAATCCGTTATAGAGGTTTTAGCCCTCAGACTTGATTCAGGATGCATTTTTCTCACCTGGGATGGCATGGGCTTCCACAGGGGACACACATTTCATGTAATTTCAGCCAAACTGAAAATTTGATTTTTGGCTCCAAATTTCAGGTCCCGACCTTACGTTCTGAGCTCAATGTGGTAAAACCTGTAATAGAGGTATTAGCCCTCAGACTTGATTCAGGATGCATTTTTCTCACCTGGGATGGCATGGGCTTCTTAGGGGGACACACATTTCATGTAATTTCAGCCAAACTGAAAATTTGATTTTTGGCTCCAAATTTCAGGTCCGGACCTACGTTCTGAGCTTAATGTGGTAAAACCCGTTATAGAGGTTTTGGCCCTCAGACTTGATTCAGGATGCATTTTTCTCACCTGGGATGGCATGGGCTTCTTCAGGGGACTGACATTTCATGTCATTTCAGCCAAACTGAAAATTTGATTTTTGGCTCCAAATTTCAGGTCCCGACCTTACGTTCTGAGCTCAATGTGGTAAAACCCGTTATAGAGGTTTTAGCCCTCAGACTTGATTCAGGATGCATTTTTCTCACCTGGGATGGCATGGGCTTCTTCAGGGGACACACATTTCATGTAATTTCAGCCAAACTGAAAATTTGATTTTTGGCTCCAAATTTCAGGTCCCAACCTTACGTTCTGAGCTGAATGTGGTAAAACCCGTTATAGAGGTTTTAGCCCTCAGACTTGATTCAGGATGCATTTTTCTCACCTGGGATGGCATGGGCTTCTTCGGGGGACACACATTTCATGTAATTTCAGCCAATGTGAAAATTTGATTTTTGGCTCCAAATTTCAGGTCCCGACCTTACGTTCTGAGCTCAATGTGGTAAAACCCGTTACAGAGGTTTTAGCCCTCAGACTTGATTCAGGATGCATTTTTCTCACCTAGGATGGCATGGGCTTCTTCGGGGGACACACATTTCATGTAATTTTAGCCAAACTGAAAATTTGATTTTTGGCTCCAAATTTCAGGTCCCGACCTTACGTTCTGAGCTCAATGTGGTAAAACCCGTTATTGAGGTTTTAGCCCTCAGACTTGATTCAGAATGCATTTTTCTCACCTGGGATGGCATGGGCTTCTTCAGGGGACACATATTTCATGTAATTTCAGCTAAACTGAAAATTTGATTTTTGGCTCCAAATTTCAGGTCCCGACCTTACGTTCTGAGCTCAATGTGGTAAAACCCGTTATAGAGGTTTTAGCCCTCAGACTTGATTCAGGATGCATTTTTCTCACCTGGGATGGCATGGGCTTCTTCAGGGGACACACATTTCATGTAATTTCAGCCAATGTGAAAATTTGATTTTTGGCTCCAAATTTCAGGTCCCGACCTTACGTTCTGAGCTCAATGTGGTAAAACCTGTAATAGAGGTATTAGCCCTCAGACTTGATTCAGGATGCATTTTTCTCACCTGGGATGGCATGGGCTTCTTAGGGGGACACACATTTCATGTAATTTCAGCCAAACTGAAAATTTGATTTTTGGCTCCAAATTTCAGGTCCGGACCTACGTTCTGAGCTTAATGTGGTAAAACCCGTTATAGAGGTTTTGGCCCTCAGACTTGATTCAGGATGCATTTTTCTCACCTGGGATGGCATGGGCTTCTTCAGGGGACTGACATTTCATGTCATTTCAGCCAAACTGAAAATTTGATTTTTGGCTCCAAATTTCAGGTCCCGACCTTACGTTCTGAGCTCAATGTGGTAAAACCCATTACAGAGGTTTTAGCCCTCAGACTTGATTCAGGATGCATTTTTCTCACCTGGGATGGCATGGGCTTGTTCGGGGGACACACATTTCATGTAATTTCAGCTAAACTGAAAATTTGATTTTTGGCTCCAAATTTCAGGTCCCGACCTTCCGTTCTGAGCTCAATGTGGTAAAACCCGTTATAGAGGTTTTAGCCCTCAGACTTGATTCAGGATGCATTTTTCTCACCTGGGATGGCATGGGCTTCTTCGGGGGACACACATTTCATGTAATTTCAGCCAATGTGAAAATTTGATTTTTGGCTCCAAATTTCAGGTCCCGACCTTACGTTCTGAGCTCAATGTGGTAAAACCCGTTACAGAGGTTTTAGCCCTCAGACTTGATTCAGGATGCATTTTTCTCACCTAGGATGGCATGGGCTTCTTCGGGGGACACACATTTCATGTAATTTTAGCCAAACTGAAAATTTGATTTTTGGCTCCAAATTTCAGGTCCCGACCTTACGTTCTGAGCTCAATGTGGTAAAACCCGTTATAGAGGTTTTAGCCCTCAGACTTGATTCAGAATGCATTTTTCTCACCTGGGATGGCATGGGCTTCTTCAGGGGACACATATTTCATGTAATTTCAGCTAAACTGAAAATTTGATTTTTGGCTCCAAATTTCAGGTCCCGACCTTCCGTTCTGAGCTCAATGTGGTAAAACCCGTTATAGAGGTTTTAGCCCTCAGACTTGATTCAGGATGCATTTTTCTCACCTGGGATGGCATGGGCTTCTTCAGGGGACACACATTTCATGTAATTTCAGCCAATGTGAAAATTTGATTTTTGGCTCCAAATTTCAGGTCCCGACCTTACGTTCTGAGCTCAATGTAATAAAACCCGAAAACAGAGGTTTTAGCCCTCAGACTTGATTCAGGATGCATTTTTCTCACCTGGAATGGCATGGGCTTCTTCGGGGGACACACATTTCATGTAATTTTAGCCATTCTTAAAATTTGATTTTTGGCTCCAAATTTCAGGTCCCGACCTTACGTTCTGAGCTCAATGTAATAAAACCCGAAAACAGAGGTTTTAGCCCTCAGACTTGATTCAGGATGCATTTTTCTCACCTGGGATGGCATGGGCTTCTTCAGGGGACACATATTTCATGTAATTTCAGCCAAACTGAAAATTTGATTTTTGGCTCCAAATTTCAGGTCCCGACCTTACGTTCTGAGCTCAATGTGGTAAAACCAGTTATAGAGGTTTTGGCCCTCAGACTTGATTCAGGATGCATTTTTCTCACCTGGGATGGCATGGGCTTCTTCAGGGGACACACATTTCATGTAATTTCAGCCAAACTGAAAATTTGATTTTTGGCTCCAAATTTCAGGTCCCAACCTTACGTTCTGAGCTGAATGTTTTAAAACCTGTAATAGAGGTATTAGCCCTCAGACTTGATTCAGGATGCATTTTTCTCACCTGGGATGGCATGGGCTTCTTCGGGGGCCACACATTTCATGTAATTTCAGCCAAACTGAAAATTTGATTTTTGGCTCCAAATTTCAGGTCCCGACCTTACGTTCTGAGCTGAATGTTTTAAAACCTGTAATAGAGGTTTTAGCCCTCAGACTTGATTCAGGATGCATTTTTCTCACCTGGGATGGCATGGGCTTCTTCAGGGGACACACGTTTCATGTAATTTCAGCCAAACTGAAAATTTGATTTTTGGCTCCAAATTTCAGGTCCCGACCTTACGTTCTGAGCTCATTGTGGTAAAACCCGAAAACAGAGGTTTTAGCCCTCAGACTTGATTCAGGATGCATTTTTCTCACCTGGGATGGCATGGGCTTCCACAGGGGACACATATTTCATGTAATTTCAGCCAAACTGAAAATTTGATTTTTGGCTACAAATTTCAGGTCCCGACCTTACGTTCTGAGCTGAATGTTTTAAAACCTGTAATAGAGGTATTAGCCCTCAGACTTTATTCAGGATGCATTTTTCTCACCTGGGATGGCATGGGCTTCTTCGGGGGACACACATTTCATGTAATTTCAGCCAAACTGAAAATTTGATTTTTGGCTCCAAATTTCAGGTCCGGACCTTACATTCTGAGCTCAATGTGGTAAAACCCGTTATAGAGGTTTTGGCCCTCAGACTTGATTCAGGATGCATTTTTCTCACCTGGGATGGCATGGGCTTCTTCAAGGGACACATATTTCATGTAATTTTAGCCAAACTGAAAATTTGATTTTTGGCTCCAAATTTCAGGTCCGGACCTTACGTTCTGAGCTCACTGTGGTTAAACCTGAAAACAGAGGTTTTAGCCCTCAGACCTGATTCAGGATGCCTTTTTCTCACCTGGGATGGCATGGGCTTCTTCAGGGGACTGACATTTCATGTCATTTCAGCCAAACTGAAAATTTGATTTTTGGCTCCAAATTTCAGGTCCCGACCTTACGTTCTGAGCTCAATGTGGTAAAACCCGTTATAGAGGTTTTAGCCCTCAGACTTGATTCAGGATGCATTTTTCTCACCTGGGATGGCATGGGCTTCTTCGGGGGACACACATTTCATGTAATTTCAGCCAAACTGAAAATTTGATTTTTGGCTCCAAATTTCAGGTCCGGACCTTACGTTCTGAGCTCAATGTGGTAAAACCCGTTATAGAGGTTTTAGCCCTCAGACTTGATTCAGGATGCATTTTTCTCACCTGGGATGGCATGGGCTTCTTCAGGGGACACACATTTCATGTAATTTCAGCCAAACTGAAAATTTGATTTTTGGCTCCAAATTTCAGGTCCCAACCTTACGTTCTGAGCTGAATGTTTTAAAACCTGTAATAGAGGTATTAGCCCTCAGACTTGATTCAGGATGCATTTTTCTCACCTGGGATGGCATGGGCTTCTTCAGGGGACACACATTTCATGTAATTTCAGCCAAACTGAAAATTTGATTTTTGGCTCCAAATTTCAGGTCCCGACCTTACGTTCTGAGCTCATTGTGGTAAAACCCGAAAACAGAGGTTTTAGCCCTCAGACTTGATTCAGGATGCATTTTTCTCACCTGGGATGGCATGGGCTTCCACAGGGGACACATATTTCATGTAATTTCAGCCAAACTGAAAATTTGATTTTTGGCTCCAAATTTCAGGTCCCGACCTTACGTTCTGAGCTGAATGTTTTAAAACCTGTAATAGAGGTATTAGCCCTCAGACTTTATTCAGGATGCATTTTTCTCACCTGGGATGGCATGGGCTTCTTCGGGGGACACACATTTCATGTAATTTCAGCCAAACTGAAAATTTGATTTTTGGCTCCAAATTTCAGGTCCCAACCTTACGTTCTGAGCTGAATGTTTTAAAACCTGTAATAGAGGTATTAGCCCTCAGACTTGATTCAGGATGCATTTTTCTCACCTGGGATGGCATGGGCTTCTTCGGGGGCCACACATTTCATGTAATTTCAGCCAAACTGAAAATTTGATTTTTGGCTCCAAATTTCAGGTCCCGACCTTACGTTCTGAGCTCATTGTGGTAAAACCCGAAAACAGAGGTTTTAGCCCTCAGACTTGATTCAGGATGCATTTTTCTCACCTGGGATGGCATGGGCTTCCACAGGGGACACATATTTCATGTAATTTCAGCCAAACTGAAAATTTGATTTTTGGCTACAAATTTCAGGTCCCGACCTTACGTTCTGAGCTCACTGTGGTTAAACCCGTTATAGAGGTTTTAGCCCTCAGACTTGATTCAGGATGCATTTTTCTCACCTGGGATGGCATGGGCTTCTTCAGGGGACACATATTTCATGTAATTTCAGCCATTCTTAAAATTTGATTTTTGGCTCCAAATTTCAGGTCCCAACCTTACGTTCTGAGCTCAATGTGGTAAAACCTGTTACAGAGGTTTTAGCCCTCAGACTTGATTCAGGATGCATTTTTCTCACCTGGGATGGCATGGGCTTCTTCAGGGGACACATATTTCATGTAATTTCAGCCAAACTGAAAATTTGATTTTTGGCTCCAAATTTCAGGTCCCGACCTTACGTTCTGAGCTCAATGTGGTAAAACCAGTTATAGAGGTTTTGGCCCTCAGACTTGATTCAGGATGCATTTTTCTCACCTGGGATGGCATGGGCTTCTTCAGGGGACACACATTTCATGTAATTTCAGCCAAACTGAAAATTTGATTTTTGGCTCCAAATTTCAGGTCCCAACCTTACGTTCTGAGCTGAATGTTTTAAAACCTGTAATAGAGGTATTAGCCCTCAGACTTGATTCAGGATGCATTTTTCTCACCTGGGATGGCATGGGCTTCTTCGGGGGCCACACATTTCATGTAATTTCAGCCAAACTGAAAATTTGATTTTTGGCTCCAAATTTCAGGTCCCGACCTTACGTTCTGAGCTGAATGTTTTAAAACCTGTAATAGAGGTTTTAGCCCTCAGACTTGATTCAGGATGCATTTTTCTCACCTGGGATGGCATGGGCTTCTTCAGGGGACACATATTTCATGTAATTTCAGCCAAACTGAAAATTTGATTTTTGGCTCCAAATTTCAGGTCCCGACCTTACGTTCTGAGCTCAATGTGGTAAAACCAGTTATAGAGGTTTTGGCCCTCAGACTTGATTCAGGATGCATTTTTCTCACCTGGGATGGCATGGGCTTCCACAGGGGACACATATTTCATGTAATTTCAGCCAAACTGAAAATTTGATTTTTGGCTCCAAATTTCAGGTCCCGACCTTACGTTCTGAGCTGAATGTTTTAAAACCTGTAATAGAGGTATTAGCCCTCAGACTTTATTCAGGATGCATTTTTCTCACCTGGGATGGCATGGGCTTCTTCGGGGGACACACATTTCATGTAATTTCAGCCAAACTGAAAATTTGATTTTTGGCTCCAAATTTCAGGTCCGGACCTTACGTTCTGAGCTCAATGTGGTAAAACCCGTTATAGAGGTTTTGGCCCTCAGACTTGATTCAGGATGCATTTTTCTCACCTGGGATGGCATGGGCTTCTTCAGGGGACACAAATTTCATGTTATTTTAGCCAAACTGAAAATTTGATTTTTGGCTCCAAATTTCAGGTCCGGACCTTACGTTCTGAGCTCACTGTGGTTAAACCTGAAAACAGAGGTTTTAGCCCTCAGACCTGATTCAGGATGCATTTTTCTCACCTGGGATGGCATGGGCTTCTTCAGGGGACACATATTTCATGTAATTTTAGCCAAACTGAAAATCTGATTTTTGGCTCCAAATTTCAGGTCCCGACCTTACGTTCTGAGCTCAATGTGATAAAACCCGAAAACAGAGGTTTTAGCCCTCAGACTTGATTCAGGATGCATTTTTCTCACCTGGGATGGCATGGGCTTCTTCAGGGGACACACGTTTCATGTAATTTCAGCCAAACTGAAAATTTGATTTTTGGCTCCAAATTTCAGGTCCCGACCTTACGTTCTGAGCTTGATGTGGTAAAACCCCAAAACAGAGGTTTTAGCCCTCAGAATTGATTCAGGATGCATTTTTCTCACCTGGGATGGCATGGGCTTCCACAGGGGACACATATTTCATGTAATTTCAGCCAAACTGAAAATTTGATTTTTGGCTCCAAATTTCAGGTCCCGACCTTACGTTCTGAGCTGAATGTTTTAAAACCTGTAATAGAGGTTTTAGCCCTCAGACTTGATTCAGGATGCATTTTTCTCACCTGGGATGGCATGGGCTTCTTCGGGGGACACACATTTCATGTAATTTCAGCCAATGTGAAAATTTGATTTTTGGCTCCAAATTTCAGGTCTTGACCTACGTTCTGAGCTCAATGTGGTAAAACCCGAAAACAGAGGTTTTAGCCCTCAGACTTGATTCAGAATGCATTTTTCTCACCTGGGATGGCATGGGCTTCTTCAGGGGACACATATTTCATGTAATTTCAGCCAAACTGAAAATTTGATTTTTGGCTCCAAATTTCAGGTCCCGACCTTACGTTCTGAGATCAATGTGGTAAAACCCGTTATAGAGGTTTTAGCCCTCAGACTTGATTCAGGATGCATTTTTCTCACCTGGGATGGTATGGGCTTCTTCAGGGGACACACATTTCATGTAATTTCAGCCAAACTGAAAATTTGATTTTTGGCTCCAAATTTCAGGTCCCGACCTTACGTTCTGAGCTCAATGTGATAAAACCCGAAAACAGAGGTTTTAGCCCTCAGACTTGATTCAGGATGCATTTTTCTCACCTGGGATGGCATGGGCTTCTTCAGGGGACACACGTTTCATGTAATTTCAGCCAAACTGAAAATTTGATTTTTGGCTCCAAATTTCAGGTCCCGACCTTACGTTCTGAGCTGAATGTTTTAAAACCTGTAATAGAGGTATTAGCCCTCAGACTTGATTCAGGATGCATTTTTCTCACCTGGGATGGCATGGGCTTCTTCGGGGGCCACACATTTCATGTAATTTCAGCCAAACTGAAAATTTGATTTTTGGCTCCAAATTTCAGGTCCCGACCTTACGTTCTGAGCTGAATGTTTTAAAACCTGTAATAGAGGTTTTAGCCCTCAGACTTGATTCAGGATGCATTTTTCTCACCTGGGATGGCATGGGCTTCTTCAGGGGACACACGTTTCATGTAATTTCAGCCAAACTGAAAATTTGATTTTTGGCTCCAAATTTCAGGTCCCGACCTTACGTTCTGAGCTCATTGTGGTAAAACCCGAAAACAGAGGTTTTAGCCCTCAGACTTGATTCAGGATGCATTTTTCTCACCTGGGATGGCATGGGCTTCCACAGGGGACACATATTTCATGTAATTTCAGCCAAACTGAAAATTTGATTTTTGGCTCCAAATTTCAGGTCCGGACCTTACGTTCTGAGCTCAATGTGGTAAAACCCGTTATAGAGGTTTTGGCCCTCAGACTTGATTCAGGATGCATTTTTCTCACCTGGGATGGCATGGGCTTCTTCGGGAGACACATATTTCATGTTATTTTAGCCAAACTGAAAATTTGATTTTTGGCTCCAAATTTCAGGTCCGGACCTTACGTTCTGAGCTCACTGTGGTAAAACCTGAAAACAGAGGTTTTAGCCCTCAGACCTGATTCAGGATGCATTTTTCTCACCTGGGATGGCATGGGCTTCTTCAGGGGACTGACATTTCATGTCATTTCAGCCAAACTGAAAATTTGATTTTTGGCTCCAAATTTCAGGTCCCGACCTTACGTTCTGAGCTCAATGTGGTAAAACCCGTTATAGAGGTTTTAGCCCTCAGACTTGATTCAGAATGCATTTTTCTCACCTGGGATGGCATGGGCTTCTTCAGGGGACACACGTTTCATGTAATTTCAGCCAAACTGAAAATTTGATTTTTGGCTCCAAATTTCAGGTCTTGACCTACGTTCTGAGCTCAATGTGGTAAAACCCGAAAACAGAGGTTTTAGCCCTCAGACTTGATTCAGAATGCATTTTTCTCACCTGGGATGGCATGGGCTTCTTCAGGGGACACATATTTCATGTAATTTCAGCTAAACTGAAAATTTGATTTTTGGCTCCAAATTTCAGGTCCCGACCTTACGTTCTGAGCTCAATGTGGTAAAACCCGTTACTGAGGTTTTAGCCCTCAGACTTGATTCAGGATGCATTTTTCTCACCTGGGATGGCATGGGCTTCTTCAGGGGACACACATTTCATGTAATTTCAGCCAATGTGAAAATTTGATTTTTGGCTCCAAATTTCAGGTCTTGACCTGCGTTCTGAGCTCAATGTAGTCAAACCCGAAAACAGAGGTTTTAGCCCTCAGACTTGATTCAGAATGCATTTTTCTCACCTGGGATGGCATGGGCTTCTTCAGGGGACACATATTTCATGTAATTTCAGCTAAACTGAAAATTTGATTTTTGGCTCCAAATTTCAGGTCCCGACCTTACGTTCTGAGCTCAATGTGGTAAAACCTGTTACAGAGGTTTTAGCCCTCAGACTTGATTCAGGATGCATTTTTCTCACCTGGGATGGCATGGGCTTCTTCAGGGGACACATATTTCATGTAATTTCAGCCAAACTGAAAATTTGATTTTTGGCTCCAAATTTCAGGTCCCGACCTTACGTTCTGAGCTCAATGTGGTAAAACCCGAAAACAGAGGTTTTAGCCCTCAGACTTGATTCAGAATGCATTTTTCTCACCTGGGATGGCATGGGCTTCTTCAGGGGACACACGTTTCATGTAATTTCAGCCAAACTGAAAATTTGATTTTTGGCTCCAAATTTCAGGTCCCGACCTTACGTTCTGAGCTCATTGTGGTAAAACCCGAAAACAGAGGTTTTAGCCCTCAGACTTGATTCAGGATGCATTTTTCTCACCTGGGATGGCATGGGCTTCTTCAGGGGACACATATTTCATGTAATTTCAGCCAAACTGAAAATTTGATTTTTGGCTCCAAATTTCAGGTCCCGACCTTACGTTCTGAGCTGAATGTTTTAAAACCTGTAATAGAGGTTTTAGCCCTCAGACTTGATTCAGAATGCATTTTTCTCACCTGGGATGGCATGGGCTTCTTCAGGGGACACATATTTCATGTAATTTCAGCCAAACTGAAAATTTGATTTTTGGCTCCAAATTTCAGGTCCCGACCTTACGTTCTGAGCTGAATGTTTTAAAACCTGTAATAGAGGTTTTAGCCCTCAGACTTGATTCAGAATGCATTTTTCTCACCTGGGATGGCATGGGCTTCTTCAGGGGACACATATTTCATGTAATTTCAGCCAAACTGAAAATTTGATTTTTGGCTCCAAATTTCAGGTCCCGACCTTACGTTCTGAGCTCACTGTGGTAAAACCTGAAAACAGAGGTTTTAGCCCTCAGACTTGATTCAGGATGCATTTTTCTCACCTGGGATGGCATGGGCTTCTTCAGGGGACACACATTTCATGTAATTTCAGCCAAACTGAAAATTTGATTTTTGGCTCCAAATTTCAGTTCCCGACCTTACGTTCTGAGCTCAATGTGGTAAAACCCGTTATAGAGGTTTTAGCCCTCAGACTTGATTCAGGATGCATTTTTCTCACCTGGGATGGCATGGGCTTCTTCGGGGGACACACATTTCATGTAATTTCAGCCAAACTGAAAATTTGATTTTTGGCTCCAAATTTCAGGTCCCACCCTTACGTTCTGAGCTCAATGTGGTAAAACCCGTAATAGAGGTTTTAGCCCTCAGACTTGATTCAGGATGCATTTTTCTCACATGGGATGACATGGGCTTCTTCAGGGGACACATATTTCATGTAATTTCAGCCAAACTGAAAATTTGATTTTTGGCTCCAAATTTCAGGTCCCGACCTTACGTTCTGAGCTCAATGTGGTAAAACCCGAAAACAGAGGTTTTAGCCCTCAGACTTGATTCAGAATGCATTTTTCTCACCTGGGATGGCATGGGCTTCTTCAGGGGACACACGTTTCATGTAATTTCAGCCAAACTGAAAATTTGATTTTTGGCTCCAAATTTCAGGTCCCGACCTTACGTTCTGAGCTCAATGTGGTAAAACCCGTTACTGAGGTTTTAGCCCTCAGACTTGATTCAGGATGCATTTTTCTCACCTGGGATGGCATGGGCTTCTTCGGGGGACACACATTTCATGTAATTTCAGCCAATGTGAAAATTTGATTTTTGGCTCCAAATTTCAGGTCTTGACCTACCTTCTGAGCTCAATGTGGTAAAACCCGAAAACAGAGGTTTTAGCCCTCAGACTTGATTCAGAATGCATTTTTCTCACCTGGGATGGCATGGGCTTCTTCAGGGGACACATATTTCATGTAATTTCAGCTAAACTGAAAATTTGATTTTTGGCTACAAATTTCAGGTCCCGACCTTACGTTCTGAGCTCAATGTGGTAAAACCTGTTACAGAGGTTTTAGCCCTCAGACTTGATTCAGGATGCATTTTTCTCACCTGGGATGGCATGGGCTTCTTCAGGGGACACATATTTCATGTAATTTCAGCCAAACTG
>NW_027437179.1:0-37807 GCF_033239565.1 Halichoeres trimaculatus | reverse complement strand
GCTCAATGTGGTAAAACCCGTTATAGAGATTTTAGCCCTCAGACTTGATTCAGGATGCATTTTTCTCACCTGGGATGGCATGGGCTTCTTCGGGGGACACATATTTCATGTTATTTCAGCCAAACTGAAAATTTGATTTTTGGCTCCAAATTTCAGGTCCCGACCTTACGTTCTGAGCTCAATGTGGTAAAACCCGTTATAGAGGTTTTAGCCCTCAGACTTGATTCAGGATGCATTTTTCTCACCTGGGATGGCATGGGCTTCTTCGGGGGACACATATTTCATGTAATTTCAGCCAAACTGAAAATTTGATTTTTGGCTCCAAATTTCAGGTCCTGACCTTACGTTCTGAGCTCAATGTGGTAAAACCCGTTATAGAGGTTTTAGCCCTCAGACTTGATTCAGGATGCATTTTTCTCACCTGGGATGGCATGGGCTTCTTCGGGGGACACATATTTCATGTAATTTAAGCCAAACTGAAAATTTGATTTTTGGCTCCAAATTTCAGGTCCCGACCTTACGTTCTGAGCTCAATGTGATAAAACCCGAAAACAGAGGTTTTAGCCCTTAGACTTGATTCAGGATGCATTTTTCTCACCTGGGATGGCATGGGCTTCTTCAGGGGACACATATTTCATGTAATTTCAGCCAAACTGAAAATTTGATTTTTGGCTCCAAATTTCAGGTCCAGACCTTACGTTCTGAGCTCAATGTGGTAAAACCCGTTATAGAGGTTTTAGCCCTCAGACTTGATTCAGGAAGCATTTTTCTCACCTGGGATGGCATGGACTTCTTCAGGGGACACATATTTCATGTAATTTCAGCCAAACTGAAAATATGATTTTTGGCTCCAAATTTCAGGTCCGGACCTTACGTTCTGAGCTCAATGTGGTAAAACCTGTTACAGAGGTTTTAGCCCTCAGACTTGATTCAGGATGCATTTTTCTCACCTGGGATGGCATGGGCTTCCACAGGGGACACATATTTCATGTAATTTCAGCCAAACTGAAAATTTGATTTTTGGCTCCAAATTTCAGGTCCCGACCTTACGTTCTGAGCTCAATGTGATAAAACCCGAAAACAGAGGTTTCAGCCCTCAGACTTGATTCAGGATGCATTTTTCTCACCTGGGATGGCATAGGCTTCTTCGGGGGACACATATTTCATGTAATTTAAGCCAAACTGAAAATTTGATTTTTGGCTCCAAATTTCAGGTCCCGACCTTACGTTCTGAGCTCAATGTGGTAAAACCCGTTATAGAGGTTTTAGCCCTCAGACTTGATTCAGGTTGCATTTTTCTCACCTGGGATGGCATGGGCTTCTTCGGGGGACACATATTTCATGTTATTTCAGCCAAACTGAAAATTTGATTTTTGGCTCCAAATTTCAGGTCCCGACCTTACGTTCTGAGCTCAATGTGGTAAAACCCGTTATAGAGGTTTTAGCCCTCAGACTTGATTCAGGATGCATTTTTCTCACCTGGGATGGCATGGGCTTCTTCAGGGGACACATATTTCATGTTATTTCAGCCAAACTGAAAATTTGATTTTTGGCTCCAAATTTCAGGTCCGGACCTTACGTTCTGAGCTCAATGTGATAAAACCCGAAAACAGAGGTTTTAGCCCTTAGACTTGATTCAGGATGCATTTTTCTCACCTAGGATGGCATGGGCTTCTTCAGGGGACACATATTTCATGTAATTTCCGCCAAACTGAAAATTTGATTTTTGGCTCCAAATTTCAGGTCCCGACCTTACGTTCTGAGCTCAATGTGGTAAAACCCGTTATAGAGATTTTAGCCCTCAGACTTGATTCAGGATGCATTTTTCTCACCTGGGATGGCATGGGCTTCTTCGGGGGACACATATTTCATGTTATTTCAGCCAAACTGAAAATTTGATTTTTGGCTCCAAATTTCAGGTCCCGACCTTACGTTCTGAGCTCAATGTGGTAAAACCCGTTATAGAGGTTTTAGCCCTCAGACTTGATTCAGGATGCATTTTTCTCACCTGGGATGGCATGGGCTTCTTCGGGGGACACATATTTCATGTAATTTCAGCCAAACTGAAAATTTGATTTTTGGCTCCAAATTTCAGGTCCTGACCTTACGTTCTGAGCTCAATGTGGTAAAACCCGAAAACAGAGGTTTTAGCTCTCAGACTTGATTCAGGATGCATTTTTCTCACCTGGGATGGCATGGGCTTCTTCGGGGGACACATATTTCATGTAATTTCAGCCAAACTGAAAATTTGATTTTTGGCTCCAAATTTCAGGTCCCGACCTTACGTTCTGAGCTCAATGTGATAAAACCCGAAAACAGAGGTTTTAGCCCTTAGACTTGATTCAGGATGCATTTTTCTCACCTGGGATGGCATGGGCTTCTTCAGGGGACACATATTTCATGTAATTTCAGCCAAACTGAAAATTTGATTTTTGGCTCCAAATTTCAGGTCCAGACCTTACGTTCTGAGCTCAATGTGGTAAAACCCGTTATAGAGGTTTTAGCCCTCAGACTTGATTCAGGAAGCATTTTTCTCACCTGGGATGGCATGGACTTCTTCAGGGGACACATATTTCATGTAATTTCAGCCAAACTGAAAATTTGATTTTTGGCTCCAAATTTCAGGTCCGGACCTTACGTTCTGAGCTCAATGTGGTAAAACCTGTTACAGAGGTTTTAGCCCTCAGACTTGATTCAGGATGCATTTTTCTCACCTGGGATGGCATGGGCTTCCACAGGGGACACATATTTCATGTAATTTCAGCCAAACTGAAAATTTGATTTTTGGCTCCAAATTTCAGGTCCCGACCTTACGTTCTGAGCTCAATGTGATAAAACCCGAAAACAGAGGTTTCAGCCCTCAGACTTGATTCAGGATGCATTTTTCTCACCTGGGATGGCATAGGCTTCTTCGGGGGACACATATTTCATGTAATTTAAGCCAAACTGAAAATTTGATTTTTGGCTCCAAATTTCAGGTCCCGACCTTACGTTCTGAGCTCAATGTGGTAAAACCCGTTATAGAGGTTTTAGCCCTCAGACTTGATTCAGGTTGCATTTTTCTCACCTGGGATGGCATGGGCTTCTTCGGGGGACACATATTTCATGTTATTTCAGCCAAACTGAAAATTTGATTTTTGGCTCCAAATTTCAGGTCCCGACCTTACGTTCTGAGCTCAATGTGGTAAAACCCGTTATAGAGGTTTTAGCCCTCAGACTTGATTCAGGATGCATTTTTCTCACCTGGGATGGCATGGGCTTCTTCAGGGGACACATATTTCATGTTATTTCAGCCAAACTGAAAATTTGATTTTTGGCTCCAAATTTCAGGTCCGGACCTTACGTTCTGAGCTCAATGTGATAAAACCCGAAAACAGAGGTTTTAGCCCTTAGACTTGATTCAGGATGCATTTTTCTCACCTAGGATGGCATGGGCTTCTTCAGTGGACACATATTTCATGTAATTTCCGCCAAACTGAAAATTTGATTTTTGGCTCCAAATTTCAGGTCCCGACCTTACGTTCTGAGCTCAATGTGGTAAAACCCGAAAAACAGAGGTTTTAGCCCTCAGACTTGATTCAGGATGCATTTTTCTCACCTAGGATGGCATGGGCTTCTTCAGGGGACACATATTTCATGTTATTTCAGCCAAACTGAAAATTTGATTTTTGGCTCCAAATTTCAGGTCCCGACCTTACGTTCTGAGCTCAATGTGGTAAAACCCGTTACAGAGGTTTTAGCCCTCAGACTTGATTCAGGATGCATTTTCTCACCTGGGATGGCATGGGCTTCTTCAGGGGACACATATTTCATGTAATTTCAGCCAAACTGAAAATTTGATTTTTGGCTTCAAATTTCAGGTCCCGACCTTACGTTCTGAGCTAAATGTGATAAAACCCGAAAACAGAGGTTTTAGCCCTTAGACTTGATTCAGGATGCATTTTTCTTACCTGGGATGGTATGGGCTTCCACAGAGGACACATATTTCATGTAATTTCAGCCAAACTGAAAATTTGATTTTTGGCTCAAAATTTCAGGTCCCGACCTTACGTTCTGAGCTCAATGTGGTAAAACCCGTTATAGAGGTTTTAGCCATCAGACTTGATTCAGGATGCATTTTTCTCACCTGGGATGGCATGGGCTTCTTCGGGGGACACATATTTCATGTTATTTCAGCCAAACTGAAAATTTGATTTTTGGCTCCAAATTTCAGGTCCCGACCTTAGGTTCTGAGCTCAATGTGATAAAACCCGTTATAGAGGTTTTAGCCCTCAGACTTGATTCAGGATGCATTTTTCTCACCTGGGATGGCATGGGCTTCTTCAGGGGACACATATTTCATGTAATTTCAGCCAAACTGAAAATTTGATTTTTGGCTTCAAATTTCAGGTCCCGACCTTACGTTCTGAGCTCAATGTGATAAAACCTGTTACAGAGGTTTTAGCCCTTAGACTTGATTCAGGATGCATTTTTCTCACCTGGGATGGCATGGGCTTCTTCGGGGGACACATATTTCATGTTATTTCAGCCAAACTGAAAATTTGATTTTTGGCTCCAAATTTCAGGTCCCGACCTTACGTTCTGAGCTCAATGTGGTAAAACCCGTTATAGAGGTTTTAGCCCTCAGACTTGATTCAGGATGCATTTTTCTCACCTGGGATGGCATGGGCTTCTTCGGGGGACACATATTTCATGTAATTTCAGCCAAACTGAAAATTTGATTTTTGGCTCCAAATTTCAGGTCCTGACCTTACGTTCTGAGCTCAATGTGGTAAAACCCGAAAACAGAGGTTTTAGCCCTCAGACTTGATTCAGGATGCATTTTTCTCACCTGGGATGGCATGGGCTTCTTCGGGGGACACATATTTCATGTAATTTAAGCCAAACTGAAAATTTGATTTTTGGCTCCAAATTTCAGGTCCCGACCTTACGTTCTGAGCTCAATGTGATAAAACCCGAAAACAGAGGTTTTAGCCCTTAGACTTGATTCAGGATGCATTTTTCTCACCTGGGATGGCATGGGCTTCTTCAGGGGACACATATTTCATGTAATTTCAGCCAAACTGAAAATTTGATTTTTGGCTCAAAATTTCAGGTCCAGACCTTACGTTCTGAGCTCAATGTGGTAAAACCCGTTATAGAGGTTTTAGCCCTCAGACTTGATTCAGGAAGCATTTTTCTCACCTGGGATGGCATGGACTTCTTCAGGGGACACATATTTCATGTAATTTCAGCCAAACTGAAAATTTGATTTTTGGCTCCAAATTTCAGGTCCGGACCTTACGTTCTGAGCTCAATGTGGTAAAACCCGTTATAGAGGTTTTAGCCCTCAGACTTGATTCAGGATGCATTTTTCTCACCTGGGATGGCATGGGCTTCTTCAGGGGACACATATTTCATGTTATTTCAGCCAAACTGAAAATTTGATTTTTGGCTCCAAATTTCAGGTCCGGACCTTACGTTCTGAGCTCAATGTGATAAAACCCGAAAACAGAGGTTTTAGCCCTTAGACTTGATTCAGGATGCATTTTTCTCACCTAGGATGGCATGGGCTTCTTCAGGGGACACATATTTCATGTAATTTCCGCCAAACTGAAAATTTGATTTTTGGCTCCAAATTTCAGGTCCCGACCTTACGTTCTGAGCTCAATGTGGTAAAACCCGAAAAACAGAGGTTTTAGCCCTCAGACTTGATTCAGGATGCATTTTTCTCACCTAGGATGGCATGGGCTTCTTCAGGGGACACATATTTCATGTTATTTCAGCCAAACTGAAAATTTGATTTTTGGCTCCAAATTTCAGGTCCCGACCTTACGTTCTGAGCTCAATGTGGTAAAACCCGTTACAGAGGTTTTAGCCCTCAGACTTGATTCAGGATGCATTTTCTCACCTGGGATGGCATGGGCTTCTTCAGGGGACACATATTTCATGTAATTTCAGCCAAACTGAAAATTTGATTTTTGGCTTCAAATTTCAGGTCCCGACCTTACGTTCTGAGCTAAATGTGATAAAACCCGAAAACAGAGGTTTTAGCCCTTAGACTTGATTCAGGATGCATTTTTCTTACCTGGGATGGTATGGGCTTCCACAGAGGACACATATTTCATGTAATTTCAGCCAAACTGAAAATTTGATTTTTGGCTCAAAATTTCAGGTCCCGACCTTACGTTCTGAGCTCAATGTGGTAAAACCCGTTATAGAGGTTTTAGCCCTCAGACTTGATTCAGGATGCATTTTTCTCACCTGGGATGGCATGGGCTTCTTTGGGGGACACACAATTCATGTAATTTCAGCCAAACTGAAAATTTGATTTGTGGCTCCAAATTTCAGGTCCCGACCTTAGGTTCTGAGCTCAATGTGATAAAACCCGTTATAGAGGTTTTAGCCCTCAGACTTGGTTCAGGATGCATTTTTCTCACCTGGGATGGCATGGGCTTCTTCGGGGGACACATATTTCATGTTATTTCAGCCAAACTGAAAATTTGATTTTTGGCTCCAAATTTCAGGTCCCGACCTTAGGTTCTGAGCTCAATGTGATAAAACCCGTTATAGAGGTTTTAGCCCTCAGACGTGATTCAGGATGCATTTTTCTCACCTGGGATGGCATGGGCTTCTTCAGGGGACACATATTTCATGTAATTTCAGCCAAACTGAAAAATTGATTTTTGGCTCCAAATTTCAGGTCCCGACCTTACGTTCTGAGCTCAATGTGGTAAAACCCGTTATAGAGGTTTTAGCCCTCAGACTTGATTCAGGATGCATTTTTCTCACCTGGGATGGCATGGGCTTCTTCGGGGGACACATATTTCATGTTATTTCAGCCAAACTGAAAATTTGATTTTTGGCTCCAAATTTCAGGTCCCGACCTTACGTTCTGAGCTCAATGTGATAAAACCCGAAAACAGAGGTTTTAGCCCTCAGACTTGATTCAGGATGCAATTTTCTCACATGGGATGGCATAGGCTTCTTCGGGGGACACATATTTCATGTAATTTAAGCCAAACTGAAAATTTGATTTTTGGCTCCAAATTTCAGGTCCGGACCTTACGTTCTGAGCTCAATGTGATAAAACCCGAAAACAGAGGTTTTAGCCCTCAGACTTGATTCAGGTTGCATTTTTCTCACCTGGGATGGCATAGGCTTCTTCGGGGGACACATATTTCATGTAATTTCAGCCAAACTGAAAATTTGATTTTTGGCTCCAAATTTCAGGTCCCGACCTTACGTTCTGAGCTCAATGTGATAAACCCCGAAAAAAGAGGTTTTAGCCCTTAGACTTGATTCAGGATGCATTTTTCTCACCTGGGATGGCATAGGCTTCTTCGGGGGACACATATTTCATGTAATTTCCGCCAAACTGAAAATTTGATTTTTGGCTCCAAATTTCAGGTCCCTACCTTACGTTCTGAGCTCAATGTGGTAAAACCTGTTACAGAGGTTTTAGCCCTCAGACTTGATTCAGGATGCATTTTTCTCACCTGGGATGGCATGGGCTTCCACAGGGGACACATATTTCATGTAATTTCCGCCAAACTGAAAATTTGATTTTTGGCTCCAAATTTCAGGTCCCGACCTTACGTTCTGAGCTCAATGTGGTAAAACCCGTTATAGAGGTTTTAGCCCTCAGACTTGATTCAGGATGCATTTTTCTCACCTGGGATGGCATGGGCTTCTTCGGGGGACACATATTTCATGTTATTTCAGCCAAACTGAAAATTTGATTTTTGGCTCCAAATTTCAGGTCCGGACCTTACGTTCTGAGCTCAATGTGGTAAAACCTGTTATAGAGGTTTTAGCCCTCAGACTTGATTCAGGATGCATTTTTCTCACCTGGGATGGCATGGGCTTCCACAGGGGACACATAATTCATGTAATTTCCGCCAAACTGAAAATTTGATTTTTGGCTCCAAATTTCAGGTCCCGACCTTACGTTCTGAGCTCAATGTGGTAAAACCCGTTATAGAGGTTTTAGCCCTCAGACTTGATTCAGGATGCATTTTTCTCACCTGGGATGGCATGGGCTTCTTCGGGGGACACATATTTCATGTTATTTCAGCCAAACTGAAAATTTGATTTTTGGCTCCAAATTTCAGGTCCGGACCTTACGTTCTGAGCTCAATGTGGTAAAACCTGTTATAGAGGTTTTAGCCCTCAGACTTGATTCAGGATGCATTTTTCTCACCTGGGATGGCATGGGCTTCTTCAGGGGACACATATTTCATGTAATTTCAGCCAAACTGAAAACTTGATTTTTGGCTCCAAATTTCAGGTCCCGACCTTACGTTCTGAGCTCAATGTGATAAACCCCGAAAACAGAGGTTTTAGCCCTTAGACTTGATTCAGGATGCATTTTTCTCACCTGGGATGGCATAGGCTTCTTCGGGGGACACATATTTCATGTAATTTCCGCCAAACTGAAAATTTGATTTTTGGCTCCAAATTTCAGGTCCCGACCTTACGTTCTGAGCTCAATGTGGTAAAACCTGTTACAGAGGTTTTAGCCCTCAGACTTGATTCAGGATGCATTTTTCTCACCTGGGATGGCATGGGCTTCCACAGGGGACACATATTTCATGTAATCTCCGCCAAACTGAAAATTTGATTTTTGGCTCCAAATTTCAGGTCCCGACCTTACGTTCTGAGCTCAATGTGGTAAAACCCGTTATAGAGGTTTTAGCCCTCAGACTTGATTCAGGATGCATTTTTCTCACCTGGGATGGCATGGGCTTCTTCGGGGGACACATATTTCATGTAATTTCAGCCAAACTTAAAATTTGATTTTTGGCTCCAAATTTCAGGTCCCGACCTTACGTTCTGAGCTCAATGTGGTAAAACCCGTTACTGAGGTTTTAGCCCTCAGACTTGATTCAGGATGCATTTTTCTCACCTGGGATGGCATGGGCTTCTTCAGGGGACACATATTTCATGCAATTTCAGCCAAACTGAAAATTTGATTTTGGCTCCAAATTTCAGGTCCCGACCTTACGTTCTGAGCTCAATGTGGTAAAACCCGTTACAGAGGTTTTAGCCCTCAGACTTGATTCAGGATGCATTTTTCTCACCTGGGATGGCATGGGCTTCTTCAGGGGACACATATTTCATGTTATTTCAGCCAAACTGAAAATTTGATTTTGGCTCCAAATTTCAGGTCCGGACCTTACGTTCTGAGCTCAATGTGGTAAAACCTGTTACTGAGGTTTTAGCCCTCAGACTTGATTCAGGATGCATTTTTCTCACCTGGGATGGCATGGGCTTCCACAGGGGACACATATTTCTTGTAATTTCCGCCAAACTGAAAATTTGATTTTTGGCTCCAAATTTCAGGTCCCGACCTTACGTTCTGAGCTCAATGTGGTAAAACCCGTTATAGAGGTTTTAGCCCTCAGACTTGATTCAGGATGCATTTTTCTCACCTGGGATGGCATGGGCTTCCTCAGGGGACACATATTTCATGTAATTTCAGCCAAACTGAAAATTTGATTTTTGGCTCCAAATTTCAGGTCCTGACCTTACGTTCTGAGCTCAATGTGGTAAAACCCGTTATAGAGGTTTTAGCCCTCAGACTTGATTCAGGATGCATTTTTCTCACCTGGGATGGCATGGGCTTCTTCGGGGGACACATATTTCATGTTATTTCAGCCAAACTGAAAATTTGATTTTTGGCTCCAAATTTCAGGTCCCGACCTTACGTTCTGAGCTCAATGTGGTAAAACCCGTTATAGAGGTTTTAGCCCTCAGACTTGATTCAGGATGCATTTTTCTCACCTGGGATGGCATGGGCTTCTTCAGGGGACACATATTTCATGTAATTTCCGCCAAACTGAAAATTTGATTTTTGGCTCCAAATTTCAAGTCCGGACCTTTCGTTCTGAGCTCAATGTGATAAAACCCGAAAACAGAGGTTTTAGCCCTTAGACTTGATTCAGGATGCATTTTTCTCACCTGGGATTGCATGGGCTTCTTCAGGGGACACATATTTCATGTAATTTCTGCCAAACTGAAAATTTGATTTTTGGCTCCAAATTTCAGGTCCCGACCTTACGTTCTGAGCTCAATGTGATAAAACCCGTTATAGAGGTTTTAGCCCTCAGACTTGATTCAGGATGCATTTTTCTCACCTGGGATGGTATGGGCTTCCACAGAGGACACATATTTCATGCAATTTCAGCCAAACTGAAAATTTGATTTTTGGCTCCAAATTTCAGGTCCCGACCTTACGTTCTGAGCTCAATGTGGTAAAACCCGTTACTGAGGTTTTAGCCCTCAGACTTGATTCAGGATGCATTTTTCTCACCTGGGATGGCATGGGCTTCCACAGGGGACACATATTTCATGTAATTTCAGCCAAACTGAAAATTTGATTTTTGGCTCCAAATTTCAGGTCCCGACCTTACGTTCTGAGCTCAATGTGGTAAAACCCGTTATAGAGGTTTTAGCCCTCAGACTTGATTCAGGATGCATTTTTCTCACCTGGGATGGCATGGGCTTCTTCGGGGGACACATATTTCATGTAATTTCAGCCAAACTGAAAATTTGATTTTTGGCTCCAAATTTCAGGTCCTGACCTTACGTTCTGAGCTCAATGTGGTAAAACCCGAAAACAGAAGTTTTAGCCCTTAGACTTGATTCAGGATGCATTTTTCTCACCTGGGATGGCATGGGCTTCTTCAGGGGACACATATTTCATGTTATTTCAGCCAAACTGAAAATTTGATTTTTGGCTCCAAATTTCAGGTCCCGACCTTACGTTCTGAGCTCAATGTGGTAAAACCTGTTACAGAGGTTTTAGCCCTCAGACTTGATTCAGGATGCATTTTTCTCACCTGGGATGGCATGGGCTTCTTCAGGGGACACATATTTCATGTTATTTCAGCCAAACTGAAAATTTGATTTTTGGCTCCAAATTTCAGGTCCCGACCTTACGTTCTGAGCTCAATGTGGTAAAACCTGTTACAGAGGTTTTAGCCCTCAGACTTGATTCAGGATGCATTTTTCTCACCTGGGATGGCATGGGCTTCTTCGGGGGACACATATTTCATGTAATTTCAGCCAAACTGAAAATTTGATTTTTGGCTCCAAATTTCAGGTCCCGACCTTACGTTCTGAGCTCAATGTGGTAAAACCCGTTACAGAGGTTTTAGCCCTCAGACTTGATTCAGGATGCATTTTTCTCACCTGGGATGGTATGGGCTTCCACAGAGGACACATATTTCATGCAATTTCAGCCAAACTGAAAATTTGATTTTTGGCTCCAAATTTCAGGTCCCGACCTTACGTTCTGAGCTCAATGTGGTAAAACCCGAAAACAGAGGTTTTAGCCCTCAGACTTGATTCAGGATGCATTTTTCTCACCTGGGATGGTATGGGCTTCCACAAAGGACACATATTTCATGCAATTTCAGCCAAACTGAAAATTTGATTTTTGGCTCCAAATTTCAGGTCCCGACCTTACGTTCTGAGCTCAATGTGGTAAAACCCGTTATAGAGGTTTTAGCCCTCAGACTTGATTCAGGATGCATTTTTCTCACCTGGGATGGCATGGGCTTCTTCAGGGGACACATATTTCATGTAATTTCAGCCAAACTGAAAATTTGACTTTTGGCTTCAAATTTCAGGTCCCGACCTTACGTTCTGAGCTCAATGTGATAAAACCCGAAAACAGAGGTTTTAGCCCTTAGACTTGATTCAGGATGCATTTTTCTCACCTGGGATGGCATGGGCTTCTTCAGGGGACACATATTTCATGTAATTTCCGCCAAACTGAAAATTTGATTTTTGGCTCCAAATTTCAGGTCCCGACCTTACGTTCTGAGCTCAATGTGGTAAAACCCGATACTGAGGTTTTAGCCCTCAGACTTGATTCAGGATGCATTTTTCTCACCTGGGATGGTATGGGCTTCCACAGAGGAAACATATTTCTTGTAATTTCAGCAAAACTGAAAATTTGATTTGTGGCTCCAAATTTCAGGTCCCGACCTTAGGTTCTGAGCTCAATGTGATAAAACCCGTTATAGAGGTTTTAGCCCTCAGACTTGATTCAGGATGCATTTTTCTCACCTGGGATGGCATGGGCTTCTTCGGGGGACACATATTTCATGTAATTTCAGCCAAACTGAAAATTTGATTTTTGGCTCCAAATTTCAGGTCCCGACCTTACGTTCTGAGCTCAATGTGGTAAAACCCGTTATAGAGGTTTTAGCCCTCAGACTTGATTCAGGATGCATTTTTCTCACCTGGGATGGCATGGGCTTCTTCAGGGGACACATATTTCATGTAATTTCAGCCAAACTGAAAATTTGATTTTTGGCTCCAAATTTCAGGTCCGGACCTTACGTTCTGAGCTCAATGTGGTAAAACCTGTTACAGAGGTTTTAGCCCTCAGACTTGATTCAGGATGCATTTTTCTCACCTGGGATGGCATGGGCTTCCACAGGGGACACATATTTCTTGTAATTTCAGCCAAACTGAAAATTTGATTTTTGGCTCCAAATTTCAGGTCCCGACCTTACGTTCTGAGCTCAATGTGGTAAAACCCGTTATAGAGGTTTTAGCCCTCAGACTTGATTCAGGATGCATTTTTCTCACCTGGGATGGCATGGGCTTCTTCGGGGGACACATATTTCATGTAATTTCAGCCAAACTGAAAATTTGATTTTTGGCTCCAAATTTCAGGTCCCGACCTTACGTTCTGAGCTCAATGTGGTAAAACCCGAAAACAGAGGTTTTAGCCCTTAGACTTGATTCAGGATGCATTTTTCTCACCTGGGATGGCATGGGCTTCTTCAGGGGACACATATTTCATGTTATTTCAGCCAAACTGAAAATTTGATTTTTGGCTCCAAATTTCAGGACCCGACCTTACGTTCTGAGCTCAATGTGGTAAAACCTGTTACAGAGGTTTTAGCCCTCAGACTTGATTCAGGATGCATTTTTCTCACCTGGGATGGCATGGGCTTCTTCAGGGGACACATATTTCATGTTATTTCAGCCAAACTGAAAATTTGATTTTTGGCTCCAAATTTCAGGTCCCGACCTTACGTTCTGAGCTCAATGTGGTAAAACCCGTTACAGAGGTTTTAGCCCTCAGACTTGATTCAGGATGCATTTTTCTCACCTGGGATGGTATGGGCTACCACAGAGGACACATATTTCATGCAATTTCAGCCAAACTGAAAATTTGATTTTTGGCTCCAAATTTCAGGTTCCGACCTTACGTTCTGAGCTCAATGTGGTAAAACCCGTTACTGAGGTTTTAGCCCTCAGACTTGATTCAGGATGCATTTTTCTCACCTGGGATGGCATGGGCTTCTTCAGGGGACACATATTTCATGTTATTTCAGCCAAACTGAAAATTTGATTTTTGGCTCCAAATTTCAGGTCCCGACCTTACGTTCTGAGCTCAATGTGGTAAAACCTGTTACAGAGGTTTTAGCCCTCAGACTTGATTCAGGATGCATTTTTCTCACCTGGGATGGCATGGGCTTCTTCGGGGGACACATATTTCATGTAATTTCAGCCAAACTGAAAATTTGATTTTTGGCTCCAAATTTCAGGTCCCGACCTTACGTTCTGAGCTCAATGTGGTAAAACCCGAAAACAGAGGTTTTAGCCCTCAGACTTGATTCAGGATGCATTTTTCTCACCTGGGATGGTATGGGCTTCCACAGAGGACACATATTTCATGCAATTTCAGCCAAACTGAAAATTTGATTTTTGGCTCCAAATTTCAGGTCCCACCCTTACGTTCTGAGCTCAATGTGGTAAAACCCGTTACTGAGGTTTTAGCCCTCAGACTTGATTCAGGATGCATTTTTCTCACCTGGGATGGCATGGGCTTCCACAGGGGACACATATTTCATGTAATTTCAGCTAAACTGAAAATTTGATTTTTGGCTCCAAATTTCAGGTCCCGACCTTACGTTCTGAGCTCAATGTGGTAAAACCCGTTATAGAGGTTTTAGCCCTCAGACTTGATTCAGGATGCATTTTTCTCACCTGGGATGGCATGGGCTTCTTCGGGGGACACATATTTCATGTAATTTCAGCTAAACTGAAAATTTGATTTTTGGCTCCAAATTTCAGGTCCCGACCTTACGTTCTGAGCTCAATGTGGTAAAACCCGTTTTAGAGGTTTTAGCCCTCAGACTTGATTCAGGATGCATTTTTCTCACCTGGGATGGCATGGGCTTCCACGGGGGACACATATTTCATGTAATTTCAGCCAAACTGAAAATTTGATTTTTGGCTCCAAATTTCAGGTCCCGACCTTAGGTTCTGAGCTCAATGTGGTAAAACCCGTTATAGAGGTTTTAGCCCTCAGACTTGATTCAGGATGCATTTTTCTCACCTGGGATGGCATGGGCTTCTTCAGGGGACACATATTTCATGTAATTTCAGCCAAACTGAAAATTTGATTTTTGGCTCCAAATTTCAGGTCCCGACCTTACGTTCTGAGCTCAATGTGGTAAAACCCGTTATAGAGGTTTTAGCCCTCAGACTTGATTCAGGATGCATTTTTCTCACCTGGGATGGCATGGGCTTCTTCAGGGGACACATATTTCATGTAATTTCAGCCAAACTGAAAATTTGATTTTTGGCTCCAAATTTCAGGTCCGGACCTTTCGTTCTGAGCTCAATGTGATAAAACCCGAAAACAGAGGTTTTAGCCCTCAGACTTGATTCAGGATGCATTTTTCTCACCTGGGATGGCATGGGCTTCTTCAGGGGACACATATTTCATGTAATTTCCGCCAAACTGAAAATTTGATTTTTGGCTCCAAATTTCAGGTCCGGACCTTACGTTCTGAGCTCAATGTGGTAAAACCTATTACAGAGGTTTTAGCCCTCAGACTTGATTCAGGATGCATTTTTCTCACCTGGGATGGCATGGGCTTCCACAGGGGACACATATTTCATGTAATTTCAGCCAAACTGAAAATTTGATTTTTGGCTCCAAATTTCAGGTCCCGACCTTACGTTCTGAGCTCAATGTGGTAAAACCCGTTATAGAGGTTTTAGCCCTCAGACTTGATTCAGGATGCATTTTTCTCACCTGGGATGGCATGGGCTCCTTCGGGGGACACATATTTCATGTAATTTCAGCCAAACTGAAAATTTGATTTTTGGCTCCAAATTTCAGGTCCCGACCTTACGTTCTGAGCTCAATGTGGTAAAACCCGAAAACAGAGGTTTTAGCCCTTAGACTTGATTCAGGATGCATTTTTCTCACCTGGGATGGCATGGGCTTCTTCAGGGGACACATATTTCATGTAATTTCCGCCAAACTGAAAATTTGATTTTTGGCTCCAAATTTCAGGTCCCGACCTTACGTTCTGAGCTGAATGTTTTAAAACCTGTTATAGAGGTTTTAGCCCTCAGACTTGATTCAGGATGCATTTTTCTCACCTGGGATGGCATGGGCTTCCACAGGGGACACACATTTCATGTAATTTCAGCCAAACTGAAAATTTGATTTTTGGCTCCAAATTTCAGGTCCCGACCTTACGTTCTGAGCTCAATGTGGTAAAACCCGAAAACAGAGGTTTTAGCCCTCAGACTTGATTCAGGATGCATTTTTCTCACCTGGGATGGTATGGGCTTCCTCAGTGGACACATATTTCATGTAATTTCAGCCAAACTGAAAATTTGATGTTTGGCTCCAAATTTCAGGTCCCGACCTTACGTTCTGAGCTCAATGTGGTAAAACCCGTTATAGAGGTTTTAGCCCTCAGACTTGATTCAGGATGCATTTTTCTCACCTGGGATGGCATTGGCTTCCTCAGGGGACACATATTTCATGTAATTTCCGCCAAACTGAAAATTTGATTTTTGGCTCCAAATTTCAGGTCCCGACCTTACGTTCTGAGCTCAATGTGGTAAAACCCGTTACTGAGGTTTTAGCCCTCAGACTTGATTCAAAATGCATTTTTCTCACCTGGGATGGCATGGGCTTCTTCAGGGGACACATATTTCATGTTATTTCAGCCAAACTGAAAATTTGATTTTTGGCTCCAAATTTCAGGTCCCGACCTTACGTTCTGAGCTCAATGTGGTAATACCCGTTTTAGAGGTTTTAGCCCTCAGACTTGATTCAGGATGCATTTTTCTCACCTGGGATGGCATGGGCTTCTTCAGGGGACACATATTTCATGTAATTTCAGCCAAACTGAAAATTTGATTTTTGGCTCCAAATTTCAGGTCCCGATCTTACGTTCTGAGCTCAATGTGGTAAAACCCGTTATAGAGGTTTTAGCCCTCAGACTTGATTCAGGATGCATTTTTCTCACCTGGGATGGCATGGGCTTCTTCGGGGGACACATATTTCATGTAATTTCAGCCAAACTGAAAATTTGATTTTTGGCTCCAAATTTCAGGTCCCGATCTTACGTTCTGAGCTCAATGTGGTAAAACCCGTTACTGAGGTTTTAGCCCTCAGACTTGATTCAAAATGCATTTTTCTCACCTGGGATGGCATGGGCTTCTTCAGGGGACACATATTTCATGTAATTTCAGCCAAACTGAAAATTTGATTTTTGGCTCCAAATTTCAGGTCCGGACCTTACGTTCTGAGCTCAATGTGAAAACACCCGAAAACAGAGGTTTTAGCCCTCAGACTTGATTCAGGATGCATTTTCCTCACCTGGGATGGCATGGGCTTCTTCAGGGGACACATATTTCATGTAATTTCAGCCAAACTGAAAATTTGATTTTTGGCTCCAAATTTCAGGTCCGGACCTTACGTTCTGAGCTCAATGTGGTAAAACCTGTTACAGAGGTTTTAGCCCTCAGACTTGATTCAGGATGCATTTTTCTCACCTGGGATGGCATGGGCTTCCACAGGGGACACATATTTCATGTAATTTCAGCCGAACTGAAAATTTAATTTTTGGCTCCAAATTTCAGGTCCCGACCTTACGTTCTGAGCTCAATGTGGTAAAACCTGTTATAGAGGTTTTAGCCCTCAGACTTGATTCAGGATGCATTTTTCTCACCTGGGATGGCATGGGCTTCTTCGGGGGACACATATTTCATGTAATTTCAGCCAAACTGAAAATTTGATTTTTGGCTCCAAATTTCAGGTCCCGACCTTACGTTCTGAGCTCAATGTGGTAAAACCCGAAAACAGAGGTTTTAGCCCTCAGACTTGATTCAGGATGCATTTTTCTCACCTGGGATGGCATGGGCTTCTTCGGGGGACACATATTTCATGTAATTTCAGCCAAACTGAAAATTTGATTTTTGGCTCCAAATTTCAGGTCCCGACCTTACGTTCTGAGCTCAATGTGGTAAAACCCGTTATAGAGGTTTTAGCCCTCAGACTTGATTCAGGATGCATTTTTCTCACCTGGGATGGCATGGGCTTCTTCGGGGGACACATATTTCATGTAATTTCAGCCAAACTGAAAATTTGATTTTTGGCTCCAAATTTCAGGTCCCGACCTTACGTTCTGAGCTCAATGTGGTAAAACCCGAAAACAGAGGTTTTAGCCCTCAGACTTGATTCAGGATGCATTTTTCTCACCTGGGATGGCATGGGCTTCTTCGGGGGACACATATTTCATGTAATTTCAGCCAAACTGAAAATTTGATTTTTGGCTCTAAATTTCAGGTCCCGACCTTACGTTCTGAGCTCAATGTGGTAAAACCCGAAAACAGAGGTTTTAGCCCTCAGACTTGATTCAGGATGCATTTTTCTCACCTGGGATGGCGTGGGCTTCTTCTGGGGACACATATTTCAGGTAATTTCAGCCAAACTGAAAATTTGATTTTTGGCTCCAAATTTCAGGTCCCGACCTTACGTTCTGAGCTCAATGTGGTAAAACCCGAAAACAGAGGTTTTAGCCCTCAGACTTGATTCAGGATGCATTTTTCTCACCTGGGATGGCATGGGCTTCCACGGGGGACACATATTTCATGTAATTTCAGCCAAACTGAAAATTTGATTTTTGGCTCCAAATTTCAGGTCCCAACCTTAGGTTCTGAGCTCAATGTGATAAAACCCGAAAACAGAGGTTTTAGCCCTCAGACTTGATTCAGGATGCATTTTTCTCACCTGGGATGGCATGGGCTTCTTCAGGGGACACATATTTCATGTAATTTCCGCCAAACTGAAAATTTGATTTTTGGCTCCAAATTTCAGGTCCGGACCTTACGTTCTGAGCTCAATGTGGTAAAACCTGTTATAGAGGTTTTAGCCCTCAGACTTGATTCAGGATGCATTTTTCTCACCTGGGATGGCATGGGCTTCTTCAGGGGACACATATTTCATGCAATTTCCGCCAAACTGAAAATTTGATTTTTGGCTCCAAATTTCAGGTCCCGACCTTACGTTCTGAGCTCAATGTGGTAAAACCCGAAAAACAGAGGTTTTAGCCCTTAGACTTGATTCAGGATGCATTATTCTCACCTGGGATGGCATGGGCTTCTTCAGGGGACACATATTTCATGTAATTTCAGCCAAACTGAAAATTTGATTTTTGGCTCCAAATTTCAGGTCCCGACCTAAAGTTCTGAGCTCAATGTGATAAAACCCGAAAACAGAGGTTTTATTCCGCAGACTTGATTCAGGATGCATTTTTCTCACCTGGGATGGTATAGGCTTCTTCAGGGGACACATATTTCAGGTAATTTCAGCCAAACTGAAAATTTGATTTTTGGCTCCAAATTTCAGGTCCCGACCTTACGTTCTGAGCTCAATGTGGTAAAACCCGAAAACAGAGGTTTTAGCCCTCAGACTTGATTCAGGATGCATTTTTCTCACCTGGGATGGCATGGGCTTCTTCGGGGGACACATATTTCATGTAATTTCAGCCAAACTGAAAATTTGAATTTTGGCTCCAAATTTCAGGTCCCGACCTTACGTTCTGAGCTCAATGTGGTAAAACCCGTTACAGAGGTTTTAGCCCTCAGATGTGATTCAGGATGCACTTTTCTCACCTGGGATGGCATGGGCTTTCACATTGGACACATATTTCATGTAATTTCAGCCAAACTGAAAATTTGATTTTTGGCTCCAAATTTCAGGTCCCGACCTTACGTTCTGAGCTCAATGTGGTAAAACCCGTTATAGAGGTTTTAGCCCTCAGACTTGATTCAGGATGCATTTTTCTCACCTGGGATGGCATGGGCTTCTTCAGGGGACACACATTTCATGTAATTTCAGCCAAACTGAAAATTTGATTTTTGGCTCCAAATTTCAGGTCCCGACCTTACGTTCTGAGCTCAATGTGGTAAAACCCGAAAACAGAGGTTTTAGCCCTCAGACTTGATTCAGGATGCATTTTTCTCACCTGGGATGGTATGGGCTTCCACAAAGGACACATATTTCATGCAATTTCAGCCAAACTGAAAATTTGATTTTTGGCTCCAAATTTCAGGTCCCGACCTTATGTTCTGAGCTCAATGTGGTAAAACCCGTTATAGAGGTTTTAGCCCTCAGACTTGATTCAGGATGCATTTTTCTCACCTGGGATGGCATGGGCTTCTTCGGGGGACACATATTTCATGTAATTTCAGCCAAACTGAAAATTTGATTTTTGGCTCTAAATTTCAGGTCCCGACCTTACGTTCTGAGCTCAATGTGGTAAAACCCAAAGAACAGAGGTTTTAGCCCTCAGACTTGATTCAGGATGCATTTTTCTCACCTAGGATGGCATGGGCTTCTTCAGGGGACACATATTTCATGTTATTTCAGCCAAACTGAAAATTTGATTTTTGGCTTCAAATTTCAGGTCCCGACCTTACGTTCTGAGCTCAATGTGGTAAAACCTGTTACAGAGGTTTTAGCCCTCAAGCTTGATTCAGGATGCATTTTTCTCACCTGGGATGGCATGGGCTTCTTCAGGGGACACATATTTCATGTAATTTCAGCCAAACTGAAAATTTGATTTTTGGCTCCAAATTTCAGGTCCCGACCTTACGTTCTGAGCTCAATGTGGTAAAACCCGTTATAGAGGTTTTAGCCCTCAGACTTGATTCAGGATGCATTTTTCTCACCTGGGATGGCATGGGCTTCTTCGGGGGACACATATTTCATGTAATTTCAGCCAAACTGAAAATTTGATTTTTGGCTTCAAATTTCAGGTCCCGACCTTACGTTCTGAGCTAAATGTGATAAAACCCGAAAACAGAGGTTTTAGCCCTTAGACTTGATTCAGGATGCATTTTTCTCACCTGGGATGGCATGGGCTTCTTCAGGGGACACATATTTCATGTAATTTCCGCCAAACTGAAAATTTGATTTTTGGCTCCAAATTTCAGGTCCCGACCTTACGTTCTGAGCTCAATGTGGTAAAACCTGAAAACAGAGGTTTTAGCCCTCAGACTTGATTCAGGATGCATTTTTCTCACCTGGGATGGCATGGGCTTCCACGGGGGACACATATTTCATGTAATTTCAGCCAAACTGAAAATTTGAATTTTGGCTCCAAATTTCAGGTCCCAACCTTACGATTGAGCTCAATGTGGTAAAACCCGTTATAGAGGTTTTAGCCCTCAGACTTGATTCAGGATGCATTTTTCTCACCTGGGATGGCATGGGCTTCCACGGGGGACACATATTTCATGTAATTTCAGCCAAACTGAAAATTTGATTTTTGGCTCCAAATTTCAGGTCCCGACCTTACGTTCTGAGCTCAATGTGGTAAAACCTGTTACTGAGGTTTTAGCCCTCAGACTTGATTCAGGATGCATTTTTCTCACCTGGGATGGCATGGGCTTCTTCAGGGGACACATATTTCATGTAATTTCAGCCAAACTGAAAATTTGATTTTTGGCTCCAAATTTCAGGTCCCGACCTTATGTTCTGAGCTCAATGTGGTAAAACCCGTTATAGAGGTTTTAGCCCTCAGACTTGATTCAGGATGCATTTTTCTCACCTGGTATGGCATAGGCTTCTTCGGGGGACACATATTTCATGTAATTTCCGCTAAACTGAAAATTTGATTTTTGGCTCCAAATTTCAGGTCCCGACCTTACGTTCTGAGCTGAATGTTTTAAAACCTGTTATAGAGGTTTTAGCCCTCAGACTTGATTCAGGATGCATTTTTCTCACCTGGGATGGCATGGGCTTCCACAGGGGACACACATTTCATGTAATTTCAGCCAAACTGAAAATTTGATTTTTGGCTCCAAATTTCAGGTCCCGACCTTACGTTCTGAGCTCAATGTGGTAAAACCTGTTACAGAGGTTTTAGCCCTCAGACTTGATTCAGGATGCATTTTTCTCACCTGGGATGGTATGGGCTTCCACAGAGGACACATATTTCATGCAATTTCAGCCAAACTGAAAATTTGATTTTTGGCTCCAAATTTCAGGTCCCGACCTTACGTTCTGAGCTCAATGTGGTAAAACCCGTTACTGAGGTTTTAGCCCTCAGACTTGATTCAGGATGCATTTTTCTCACCTGGGATGGCATGGGCTTCTTCAGGGGACACATATTTCATGTTATTTCAGCCAAACTGAAAATTTGATTTTTGGCTCCAAATTTCAGGTCCCGACCTTACGTTCTGAGCTCAATGTGGTAAAACCTGTTACAGAGGTTTTAGCCCTCAGACTTGATTCAGGATGCATTTTTCTCACCTGGGATGGCATGGGCTTCTTCGGGGGACACATATTTCATGTAATTTCAGCCAAACTGAAAATTTGATTTTTGGCTCCAAATTTCAGGTCCCGACCTTACGTTCTGAGCTCAATGTGGTAAAACCCGTTATAGAGGTTTTAGCCCTCAGACTTGATTCAGGATGCATTTTTCTCACCTGGGATGGCATGGGCTTCCACGGGGGACACATATTTCATGTAATTTCAGCCAAACTGAAAATTTGATTTTTGGCTCCAAATTTCAGGTCCCGACCTTACGTTCTGAGCTCAATGTGGTAAAACCTGTTACTGAGGTTTTAGCCCTCAGACTTGATTCAGGATGCATTTTTCTCACCTGGGATGGCATGGGCTTCTTCAGGGGACACATATTTCATGTAATTTCAGCCAAACTGAAAATTTGATTTTTGGCTCCAAATTTCAGGTCCCGACCTTATGTTCTGAGCTCAATGTGGTAAAACCCGTTATAGAGGTTTTAGCCCTCAGACTTGATTCAGGATGCATTTTTCTCACCTGGGATGGCATGGGCTTCCACGGGGGACACATATTTCATGTAATTTCAGCCAAACTGAAAATTTGATTTTTGGCTCCAAATTTCAGGTCCCAACCTTAGGTTCTGAGCTCAATGTGATAAAACCCGAAAACAGAGGTTTTAGCCCTCAGACTTGATTCAGGATGCATTTTTCTCACCTGGGATGGCATGGGCTTCTTCGGGGGACACATATTTCATGTTATTTCAGCCAAACTGAAAATTTGAATTTTGGCTCCAAATTTCAGGTCCCACCCTTACGATTGAGCTCAATGTGGTAAAACCCATTACAGAGGTTTTAGCCCTCAGATGTGATTCAGGATGCACTTTTCTCACCTGGGATGGCATGGGCTTTCACATTGGACACATATTTCATGTAATTTCAGCCAAACTGAAAATTTGATTTTTGGCTCCAAATTTCAGGTCCCGACCTTACGTTCTGAGCTCAATGTGGTAAAACCCGTTATAGAGGTTTTAGCCCTCAGACTTGATTCAGGATGCATTTTTCTCACCTGGGATGGTATGGGCTTCTTCAGGGGACACATATTTCATGTAATTTCAGCCAAACTGAAAATTTGATTTTTGGCTCCAAATTTCAGGTCCCGACCTTAGGTTCTGAGCTCAATGTGGTAAAACCCGTTATAGAGGTTTTAGCCCTCAGACTTGATTCAGGATGCATTTTTCTCACCTGGGATGGCATGGGCTTCTTCAGGGGACACATATTTCATGTAATTTCCGCCAAACTGAAAATTTGATTTTTGGCTCCAAATTTCAGGTCCCGACCTTACGTTCTGAGCTCAATGTGGTAAAACCCGTTATAGAGGTTTTAGCCCTCAGACTTGATTCAGGATGCATTTTTCTCACCTGGGATGGCATGGGCTTCTTCAGGGGACACATATTTCATGTAATTTCAGCCAAACTGAAAATTTGATTTTTGGCTCCAAATTTCAGGTCCGGACCTTTCGTTCTGAGCTCAATGTGATAAAACCCGAAAACAGAGGTTTTAGCCCTCAGACTTGATTCAGGATGCATTTTTCTCACCTGGGATGGCATGGGCTTCTTCAGGGGACACATATTTCATGTAATTTCCGCCAAACTGAAAATTTGATTTTTGGCTCCAAATTTCAGGTCCGGACCTTACGTTCTGAGCTCAATGTGGTAAAACCTATTACAGAGGTTTTAGCCCTCAGACTTGATTCAGGATGCATTTTTCTCACCTGGGATGGCATGGGCTTCCACAGGGGACACATATTTCATGTAATTTCAGCCAAACTGAAAATTTGATTTTTGGCTCCAAATTTCAGGTCCCGACCTTACGTTCTGAGCTCAATGTGGTAAAACCTGAAAACAGAGGTTTTAGCCCTCAGACTTGATTCAGGATGCATTTTTCTCACCTGGGATGGCATGGGCTCCTTCGGGGGACACATATTTCATGTAATTTCAGCCAAACTGAAAATTTGATTTTTGGCTCCAAATTTCAGGTCCCGACCTTACGTTCTGAGCTCAATGTGGTAAAACCCGAAAACAGAGGTTTTAGCCCTTAGACTTGATTCAGGATGCATTTTTCTCACCTGGGATGGCATGGGCTTCTTCAGGGGACACATATTTCATGTAATTTCCGCCAAACTGAAAATTTGATTTTTGGCTCCAAATTTCAGGTCCCGACCTTACGTTCTGAGCTGAATGTTTTAAAACCTGTTATAGAGGTTTTAGCCCTCAGACTTGATTCAGGATGCATTTTTCTCACCTGGGATGGCATGGGCTTCCACAGGGGACACACATTTCATGTAATTTCAGCCAAACTGAAAATTTGATTTTTGGCTCCAAATTTCAGGTCCCGACCTTACGTTCTGAGCTCAATGTGGTAAAACCCGAAAACAGAGGTTTTAGCCCTCAGACTTGATTCAGGATGCATTTTTCTCACCTGGGATGGTATGGGCTTCCTCAGTGGACACATATTTCATGTAATTTCAGCCAAACTGAAAATTTGATGTTTGGCTCCAAATTTCAGGTCCCGACCTTACGTTCTGAGCTCAATGTGGTAAAACCCGTTATAGAGGTTTTAGCCCTCAGACTTGATTCAGGATGCATTTTTCTCACCTGGGATGGCATTGGCTTCCTCAGGGGACACATATTTCATGTAATTTCCGCCAAACTGAAAATTTGATTTTTGGCTCCAAATTTCAGGTCCGGACCTTACGTTCTGAGCTCAATGTGGTAAAACCCGTTATAGAGGTTTTAGCCCTCAGACTTGATTCAGGATGCATTTTTCTCACCTGGGATGGCATGGGCTTCTTCAGGGGACACATATTTCATGTTATTTCAGCCAAACTGAAAATTTGATTTTTGGCTCCAAATTTCAGGTCCCGACCTTACGTTCTGAGCTCAATGTGGTAATACCCGTTTTAGAGGTTTTAGCCCTCAGACTTGATTCAGGATGCATTTTTCTCACCTGGGATGGCATGGGCTTCTTCAGGGGACACATATTTCATGTAATTTCAGCCAAACTGAAAATTTGATTTTTGGCTCCAAATTTCAGGTCCCGATCTTACGTTCTGAGCTCAATGTGGTAAAACCCGTTATAGAGGTTTTAGCCCTCAGACTTGATTCAGGATGCATTTTTCTCACCTGGGATGGCATGGGCTTCTTCGGGGGACACATATTTCATGTAATTTCAGCCAAACTGAAAATTTGATTTTTGGCTTCAAATTTCAGGTCCCGACCTTACGTTCTGAGCTCAATGTGAAAACACCCGAAAACAGAGGTTTTAGCCCTCAGACTTGATTCAGGATGCATTTTTCTCACCTGGGATGGCATGGGCTTCTTCAGGGGACACATATTTCATGTAATTTCAGCCAAACTGAAAATTTGATTTTTGGCTCCAAATTTCAGGTCCGGACCTTACGTTCTGAGCTCAATGTGGTAAAACCTGTTACAGAGGTTTTAGCCCTCAGACTTGATTCAGGATGCATTTTTCTCACCTGGGATGGCATGGGCTTCCACAGGGGACACATATTTCATGTAATTTCAGCCAAACTGAAAATTTGATTTTTGGCTCCAAATTTCAGGTCCCGACCTTACGTTCTGAGCTCAATGTGGTAAAACCCGTTATAGAGGTTTTAGCCCTCAGACTTGATTCAGGATGCATTTTTCTCACCTGGGATGGCATGGGCTTCTTCAGGGGACACATATTTCATGTTATTTCAGCCAAACTGAAAATTTGATTTTTGGCTCCAAATTTCAGGTCCCGACCTTACGTTCTGAGCTCAATGTGGTAATACCCGTTTTAGAGGTTTTAGCCCTCAGACTTGATTCAGGATGCATTTTTCTCACCTGGGATGGCATGGGCTTCTTCAGGGGACACATATTTCATGTAATTTCAGCCAAACTGAAAATTTGATTTTTGGCTCCAAATTTCAGGTCCCGATCTTACGTTCTGAGCTCAATGTGGTAAAACCCGTTATAGAGGTTTTAGCCCTCAGACTTGATTCAGGATGCATTTTTCTCACCTGGGATGGCATGGGCTTCTTCAGTGGACACATATTTCATGTAATTTCAGCCAAACTGAAAATTTGAATTTTGGCTCCAAATTTCAGGTCCTGACCTTACGATTGAGCTCAATGTGGTAAAACCCGTTACAGAGGTTTTAGCCCTCAGATGTGATTCAGGATGCACTTTTCTCACCTGGGATGGCATGGGCTTTCACATTGGACACATATTTCATGTAATTTCAGCCAAACTGAAAATTTGATTTTTGGCTCCAAATTTCAGGTCCCGACCTTACGTTCTGAGCTCAATGTGGTAAAACCCGAAAACAGAGGTTTTAGCCCTCAGACTTGATTCAGGATGCATTTTTCTCACCTGGGATGGCATGGGCTTCTTCAGGGGACACATATTTCATGTTATTTCAGCCAAACTGAAAATTTGATTTTTGGCTCCAAATTTCGGGTCCCGACCTTACGTTCTGAGCTCAATGTGGTAAAACCTGTTACAGAGGTTTTAGCCCTCAGACTTGATTCAGGATGCATTTTTCTCACCTGGGATGGCATGGGCTTCCACAGGGGACACATATTTCATGTAATTTCAGCCAAACTGAAAATTTGATTTTTGGCTCCAAATTTCAGGTCCGGACCTTACGTTCTGAGCTCAATGTGGTTAAACCTGTTACAGAGGTTTTAGCCCTCAGACTTGATTCAGGATGCATTTTTCTCACCTGGGATGGCATGGGCTTCTTCAGGGGACACATATTTCATGTAATTTCAGCCAAACTGAAAATTTGATTTTTGGCTCCAAATTTCAGGTCCGGACCTTACGTTCTGAGCTCAATGTGGTAAAACCTGTTACAGAGGTTTTAGCCCTCAGACTTGATTCAGGATGCATTTTTCTCACCTGGGATGGCATGGGCTTCTTCGGGGGACACATATTTCATGTAATTTCAGCCAAACTGAAAATTTGATTTTTGGCTCCAAATTTCAGGTCCCGACCTTACGTTCTGAGCTCAATGTGATAAAACCCGAAAACAGAGGTTTTAGCCCTCAGACTTGATTCAGGATGCATTTTTCTCACCTGGGATGGCATGGGCTTCTTCAGTGGACACATATTTCATGTAATTTCAGCCAAACTGAAAATTTGAATTTTGGCTCCAAATTTCAGGTCCTGACCTTACGATTGAGCTCAATGTGGTAAAACCCGTTACAGAGGTTTTAGCCCTCAGATGTGATTCAGGATGCACTTTTCTCACCTGGGATGGCATGGGCTTTCACATTGGACACATATTTCATGTAATTTCAGCCAAACTGAAAATTTGATTTTTGGCTCCAAATTTCAGGTCCCGACCTTACGTTCTGAGCTCAATGTGGTAAAACCCGAAAACAGAGGTTTTAGCCCTCAGACTTGATTCAGGATGCATTTTTCTCACCTGGGATGGCATGGGCTTCTTCAGGGGACACATATTTCATGTTATTTCAGCCAAACTGAAAATTTGATTTTTGGCTCCAAATTTCGGGTCCCGACCTTACGTTCTGAGCTCAATGTGGTAAAACCTGTTACAGAGGTTTTAGCCCTCAGACTTGATTCAGGATGCATTTTTCTCACCTGGGATGGCATGGGCTTCCACAGGGGACACATATTTCATGTAATTTCAGCCAAACTGAAAATTTGATTTTTGGCTCCAAATTTCAGGTCCGGACCTTACGTTCTGAGCTCAATGTGGTTAAACCTGTTACAGAGGTTTTAGCCCTCAGACTTGATTCAGGATGCATTTTTCTCACCTGGGATGGCATGGGCTTCTTCAGGGGACACATATTTCATGTAATTTCAGCCAAACTGAAAATTTGATTTTTGGCTCCAAATTTCAGGTCCGGACCTTACGTTCTGAGCTCAATGTGGTAAAACCTGTTACAGAGGTTTTAGCCCTCAGACTTGATTCAGGATGCATTTTTCTCACCTGGGATGGCATGGGCTTCCACAGGGGACACATATTCCTTGTAATTTCAGCCAAACTGAAAATTTGATTTTTGGCTCCAAATTTCAGGTCCCGACCTTACGTTCTGAGCTCAATGTGGTAAAACCTGAAAACAGAGGTTTTAGCCCTCAGACTTGATTCAGGATGCATTTTTCTCACCTGGGATGGCATGGGCTTCTTCGGGGGACACATATTTCATGTTATTTCAGCCAAACTGAAAATTTGATTTTTGGCTCCAAATTTCAGGTCCCGACCTTACGTTCTGAGCTCAATGTGGTAAAACCTGTTACAGAGGTTTTAGCCCTCAGACTTGATTCAGGATGCATTTTTCTCACCTGGGATGGCATGGGCTTCTTCAGGGGACACATATTTCATGTAATTTCAGCCAAACTGAAAATTTGATTTTTTGCTCCAAATTTCAGGTCCCGACCTTACGTTCTGAGCTCAATGTGGTAAAACCTGAAAACAGAGGTTTTAGCCCTCAGACTTGATTCAGGATGCATTTTTCTCACCTGGGATGGCATGGGCTTCCACAGGGGACACATATTTCATGTAATTTCAGCCAAACTGAAAATTTGATTTTTGGCTCCAAATTTCAGGTCCCGACCTTACGTTCTGAGCTCAATGTGGTAAAACCCGTTATAGAGGTTTTAGCCCTCAGACTTGATTCAGGATGCATTTTTCTCACCTGGGATGGCATGGGCTTCTTCGGGGGACACATATTTCATGTAATTTCAGCCAAACTGAAAATTTGATTTTTGGCTCCAAATTTCAGGTCCGGACCTTACGTTCTGAGCTCAATGTGGTAAAACCCGAAAACAGAGGTTTTAGCCCTCAGACTTGATTCAGGATGCATTTTTCTCACCTGGGATGGCATGGGCTTCTTCGGGGGACACATATTTCATGTTATTTCAGCCAAACTGAAAATTTGATTTTTGGCTCTAAATTTCAGGTCCCGACCTTACGTTCTGAGCTCAATGTGGTAAACCCGTTACTGAGGTTTTAGCCCTCAGACTTGATTCAGGATGCATTTTTCTCACCTGGGATGGCATGGGCTTCTTCGGGGGACACATATTTCAGGTAATTTCAGCCAAACTGAAAATTTGATTTTTGGCTCCAAATTTCAGGTCCCGACCTTACGTTCTGAGCTCAATGTGGTAAAACCCGAAAACAGAGGTTTTAGCCCTCAGACTTGATTCAGGATGCATTTTTCTCACCTGGGATGGCATGGGCTTCTTCGGGGGACACATATTTCATGTAATTTCAGCCAAACTGAAAATTTGATTTTTGGCTCTAAATTTCAGGTCCCGACCTTACGTTCTGAGCTCAATGTGGTAAACCCGTTACTGAGGTTTTAGCCCTCAGACTTGATTCAGGATGCATTTTTCTCACCTGGGATGGCGTGGGCTTCTTCGGGGGACACATATTTCAGGTAATTTCAGCCAAACTGAAAATTTGATTTTTGGCTCCAAATTTCAGGTCCCGACCTTACGTTCTGAGCTCAATGTGGTAAAACCCGAAAACAGAGGTTTTAGCCCTCAGACTTGATTCAGGATGCATTTTTCTCACCTGGGATGGCATGGGCTTCCACGGGGGACACATATTTCATGTAATTTCAGCCAAACTGAAAATTTGATTTTTGGCTCCAAATTTCAGGTCCCAACCTTAGGTTCTGAGCTCAATGTGATAAAACCCGAAAACAGAGGTTTTAGCCCTCAGACTTGATTCAGGATGCATTTTTCTCACCTGGGATGGCATGGGCTTCTTCAGGGGACACATATTTCATGTAATTTCCGCCAAACTGAAAATTTGATTTTTGGCTCCAAATTTCAGGTCCGGACCTTACGTTCTGAGCTCAATGTGGTAAAACCTGTTATAGAGGTTTTAGCCCTCAGACTTGATTCAGGATGCATTTTTCTCACCTGGGATGGCATGGGCTTCTTCAGGGGACACATATTTCATGCAATTTCCGCCAAACTGAAAATTTGATTTTTGGCTCCAAATTTCAGGTCCCGACCTTACGTTCTGAGCTCAATGTGGTAAAACCCGAAAAACAGAGGTTTTAGCCCTTAGACTTGATTCAGGATGCATTATTCTCACCTGGGATGGCATGGGCTTCTTCGGGGGACACATATTTCATGTAATTCCAGCCAAACTGAAAATTTGATTTTTGGCTCCAAATTTCAGGTCCCGACCTAAAGTTCTGAGCTCAATGTGATAAAACCCGAAAACAGAGGTTTTATTCCGCAGACTTGATTCAGGATGCATTTTTCTCACCTGGGATGGTATAGGCTTCTTCAGGGGACACATATTTCATGTAATATTAGCCAAACTGAAAATTTGATTTTTGGCTCCAAATTTCAGGTCCCGACCTTACGTTCTGAGCTCAATGTGGTAAAACCCGTTACTGAGGTTTTAGCCCTCAGACTTGATTCAGGATGCATTTTTCTCACCTGGGATGGCATGGGCTTCTTCAGGGGACACATATTTCATGTTATTTCAGCCAAACTGAAAATTTGATTTTTGGCTCCAAATTTCAGGTCCCGACCTTACGTTCTGAGCTCAATGTGGTAAAACCCGTTACTGAGGTTTTAGCCCTCAGAATTGATTCAGGATGCATTTTTCTCACCTGGGATGGCATGGGCTTCTTCGGGGGACACATATTTCATGTAATTTCAGCCAAACTGAAAATTTTGATTTTTGACTCCAAATTTCAGGTCCCGACCTTACGTTCTGAGCTCAATGTGGTAAAACCCGAAAACAGAGGTTTTAGCCCTAAGACTTGATTCAGGATGCATTTTTCTCACCTGGGATGGCATGGGCTTCTTCAGGGGACACATATTTCATGTTATTTCAGCCAAACTGAAAATTTTTTTTTTGGCTCTAAATTTCAGGTCCCGACCTTACGTTCTGAGCTCAATGTGGTAAAACCCGTTATAGAGGTTTTAGCCCTCAGACTTGATTCAGGATGCATTTTTCTCACCTGGGATGGCATGGGCTTCTTCGGGGGACACATATTTCATGTAATTTCAGCCAAACTTAAAATTTGATTTTTGGCTCCAAATTTCAGGTCCCGACCTTACGTTCTGAGCTCAATGTGGTAAAACCCGTTATAGAGGTTTTAGCCCTCAGACTTGATTCAGGATGCATTTTTCTCACCTGGGATGGCATGGGCTTCTTCAGGGGACACATATTTCATGTTATTTCAGCCAAACTGAAAATTTGATTTTTGGCTCCAAATTTCAGGTCCCGACCTTACGTTCTGAGCTCAATGTGGTAAAACCCGAAAACAGAGGTTTTAGCCCTCAGACTTGATTCAGGATGCATTTTTCTCACCTGGGATGGCATGGGCTTCTTCAGGGGACACATATTTCATGTAATTTCAGCCAAACTGAAAATTTGATTTTTGGCTCCAAATTTCAGGTCCCGACCTTACGTTCTGAGCTCAATGTGGTAAAACCCGAAAACAGAGGTTTTAGCCCTCAGACTTGATTCAGGATGCATTTTTCTCACCTGGGATGGCATGGGCTTCCACGGGGGACACATATTTCATGTAATTTCAGCCAAACTGAAAATTTGATTTTTGGCTCCAAATTTCAGGTCCCAACCTTAGGTTCTGAGCTCAATGTGATAAAACCCGAAAACAGAGGTTTTAGCCCTCAGACTTGATTCAGGATGCATTTTTCTCACCTGGGATGGCATGGGCTTCTTCGGGGGACACATATTTCATGTAATTTCAGCCAAACTGAAAATTTGAATTTTGGCTCCAAATTTCGGGTCCCGACCTTACGATTGAGCTCAATGTGGTAAAACCCGTTACAGAGGTTTTAGCCCTCAGATGTGATTCAGGATGCACTTTTCTCACCTGGGATGGCATGGGCTTTCACATTGGACACATATTTCATGTAATTTCAGCCAAACTGAAAATTTGATTTTTGGCTCCAAATTTCAGGTCCCGACCTTACGTTCTGAGCTCAATGTGGTAAAACCCGAAAACAGAGGTTTTAGCCCTCAGACTTGATTCAGGATGCATTTTTCTCACCTGGGATGGCATGGGCTTCCACAGAGGACACATATTTCATGCAATTTCAGCCAAACTGAAAATTTGATTTTTGGCTCCAAATTTCAGGTCCCGACCTTACGTTCTGAGCTCAATGTGGTAAACCCGTTATAGAGGTTTTAGCCCTCAGACTTGATTCAGGATGCATTTTTGTCACCTGGGATGGCATGGGCTTCTTCAGGGGACACATATTTCATGTTATTTCAGCCAAACTGAAAATTTGATTTTTGGCTCCAAATTTCAGGTCCCGACCTAACGTTCTGAGCTCAATGTGGTAAAACCCGAAAACAGAGGTTTTAGCCCTCAGACTTGATTCAGGATGCATTTTTCTCACCTGGGATGGCATGGGCTTCTTCGGGGGACACACATTTCATGTAATTTCAGCCAAACTGAAAATTTGATTTTTGGCTCCAAATTTCAGGTCCGGACCTTACGTTCTGAGCACAATGTGGTAAAACCTGTTATAGAGGTTTTAGCCCTCAGACTTGATTCAGGATGCATTTTTCTCACCTGGGATGGCATGGGCTTCCACAGGGGACACATATTTCATGTAATTTCAGCCAAACTGAAAATTTGATTTTTGGCTCCAAATTTCAGGTCCCGACCTTAGGTTCTGAGCTCAATGTGGTAAAACCTGTTACTGAGGTTTTAGCCCTCAGACTTGATTCAGGATGCATTTTTCTCACCTGGGATGGCATGGGCTTCTTCAGGGGACACATATTTCATGTAATTTCAGCCAAACTGAAAATTTGATTTTTGGCTCCAAATTTCAGGTCCCGACCTTACGTTCTGAGCTCAATGTGGTAAAACCCGTTATAGAGGTTTTAGCCCTCAGACTTGATTCAGGATGCATTTTTCTCACCTGGGATGGCATGGGCTTCCACGGGGGACACATATTTCATGTAATTCCAGCCAAACTGAAAATTTGATTTTTGGCTCCAAATTTCAGGTCCCAACCTTAGGTTCTGAGCTCAATGTGGTAAAACCCGAAAACAGAGGTTTTAGCCCTCAGACTTGATTCAGGATGCATTTTTCTCACCTGGGATGGCATGGGCTTCTTCGGGGGACACACATTTCATGTAATTTCAGCCAAACTGAAAATTTGATTTTTGGCTCCAAATTTCAGGTCCCAACCTTACGTTCTGAGCTCAATGTGGTAAAACCTGTTATAGAGGTTTTAGCCCTCAGACTTGATTCAGGATGCATTTTTCTCACCTGGGATGGCATGGGCTTCCACAGGGGACACATATTTCATGTAATTTCAGCCAAACTGAAAATTTGATTTTTGGCTCCAAATTTCAGGTCCCGACCTTACGTTCTGAGCTCAATGTGGTAAAACCTGTTACTGAGGTTTTAGCCCTCAGACTTGATTCAGGATGCATTTTTCTCACCTGGGATGGCATGGGCTTCTTCAGGGGACACATATTTCATGTAATTTCAGCCAAACTGAAAATTTGATTTTTGGCTCCAAATTTCAGGTCCCGACCTTATGTTCTGAGCTCAATGTGGTAAAACCCGTTATAGAGGTTTTAGCCCTCAGACTTGATTCAGGATGCATTTTTCTCACCTGGGATGGCATGGGCTTCCACGGGGGACACATATTTCATGTAATTTCAGCCAAACTGAAAATTTGATTTTTGGCTCCAAATTTCAGGTCCCAACCTTAGGTTCTGAGCTCAATGTGATAAAACCCGAAAACAGAGGTTTTAGCCCTCAGACTTGATTCAGGATGCATTTTTCTCACCTGGGATGGCATGGGCTTCTTCGGGGGACACATATTTCATGTTATTTCAGCCAAACTGAAAATTTGAATTTTGGCTCCAAATTTCAGGTCCCGACCTTACGATTGAGCTCAATGTGGTAAAACCCGTTACAGAGGTTTTAGCCCTCAGATGTGATTCAGGATGCACTTTTCTCACCTGGGATGGAATGGGCTTCTTCAGGGGACACATATTTCATGTAATTTCAGCCAAACTGAAAATTTGATTTTTGGCTCCAAATTTCAGGTCCCGACCTTACGTTCTGAGCTCAATGTGGTAAAACCCGTTATAGAGGTTTTAGCCCTCAGACTTGATTCAGGATGCATTTTTCTCACCTGGGATGGCATGGGCTTCTTCGGGGGACACATATTTCATGTAATTTCAGCCAAACTGAAAATGTGATTTTTGGCTCCAAATTTCAGGTCCTGACCTTACGTTCTGAGCTCAATGTGGTAAAACCCGAAAACAGAGGTTTTAGCCCTCAGACTTGATTCAGGATGCATTTTTCTCACCTGGGATGGTATGGGCTTCTTCAGGGGACACATATTTCATGTAATTTCAGCCAAACTGAAAATTTGATTTTTGGCTTCAAATTTCAGGTCCCGACCTTACGTTCTGAGCTCAATGTGGTAAAACCTGATACAGAGGTTTTAGCCCTCAGACTTGATTCAGGATGCATTTTTCTCACCTGGGATGGCATGGGCTTCTTCAGGGGACACATATTTCATGTTATTTCAGCCAAACTGAAAATTTGATTTTTGGCTCCAAATTTCAGGTCCCGACCTTATGTTCTGAGCTCAATGTGGTAAAACCCGTTATAGAGGTTTTAGCCCTCAGACTTGATTCAGGATGCGTTTTTCTCACCTGGGATGGCATGACCTTCCACGGGGGACACATATTTCATGTAATTTCAGCCAAACTGAAAATTTGATTTTTGGCTCCAAATTTCAGGTCCCAACCTTAGGTTCTGAGCTCAATGTGATAAAACCCGAAAACAGAGGTTTTAGCCCTCAGACTTGATTCAGGATGCATTTTTCTCACCTGGGATGGCATGGGCTTCTTCGGGGGACACATATTTCATGTTATTTCAGCCAAACTGAAAATTTGAATTTTGGCTCCAAATTTCAGGTCCCGACCTTACGATTGAGCTCAATGTGGTAAAACCCGTTACAGAGGTTTTAGCCCTCAGATGTGATTCAGGATGCACTTTTCTCACCTGGGATGGCATGGGCTTCTTCAGGGGACACATATTTCATGTAATTTCAGCCAAACTGAAAATTTGATTTTTGGCTCCAAATTTCAGGTCCCGACCTTACGTTCTGAGCTCAATGTGGTAAAACCCGTTATAGAGGTTTTAGCCCTCAGACTTGATTCAGGATGCATTTTTCTCACCTGGGATGGCATGGGCTTCTTCGGGGGACACATATTTCATGTAATTTCAGCCAAACTGAAAATGTGATTTTTGGCTCCAAATTTCAGGTCCTGACCTTACGTTCTGAGCTCAATGTGGTAAAACCCGAAAACAGAGGTTTTAGCCTTCAGACTTGATTCAGGATGCATTTTTCTCACCTGGGATGGCATGGGCTTCTTCAGGGGACACATATTTCATGTAATTTCCGCCAAACTGAAAATTTGATTTTTGGCTCCAAATTTCAGGTCCCGACCTTACGTTCTGAGCTCAATGTGGTAAAACCCGTTATAGAGGTTTTAGCCCTCAGACTTGATTCAGGATGCATTTTTCTCACCTGGGATGGCATGGGCTTCTTCAGGGGACACATATTTCATGTAATTTCAGCCAAACTGAAAATTTGATTTTTGGCTCCAAATTTCAGGTCCGGACCTTTCGTTCTGAGCTCAATGTGATAAAACCCGAAAACAGAGGTTTTAGCCCTCAGACTTGATTCAGGATGCATTTTTCTCACCTGGGATGGCATGGGCTTCTTCAGGGGACACATATTTCATGTAATTTCCGCCAAACTGAAAATTTGATTTTTGGCTCCAAATTTCAGGTCCGGACCTTACGTTCTGAGCTCAATGTGGTAAAACCTATTACAGAGGTTTTAGCCCTCAGACTTGATTCAGGATGCATTTTTCTCACCTGGGATGGCATGGGCTTCCACAGGGGACACATATTTCATGTAATTTCAGCCAAACTGAAAATTTGATTTTTGGCTCCAAATTTCAGGTCCCGACCTTACGTTCTGAGCTCAATGTGGTAAAACCCGTTATAGAGGTTTTAGCCCTCAGACTTGATTCAGGATGCATTTTTCTCACCTGGGATGGCATGGGCTCCTTCGGGGGACACATATTTCATGTAATTTCAGCCAAACTGAAAATTTGATTTTTGGCTCCAAATTTCAGGTCCCAACCTTACGTTCTGAGCTCAATGTGGTAAAACCCGAAAACAGAGGTTTTAGCCCTTAGACTTGATTCAGGATGCATTTTTCTCACCTGGGATGGCATGGGCTTCTTCAGGGGACACATATTTCATGTAATTTCAGCCAAACTGAAAATTTGATTTTTGGCTCCAAATTTCAGGTCCCGACCTTACGTTCTGAGCTGAATGTTTTAAAACCTGTTATAGAGGTTTTAGCCCTCAGACTTGATTCAGGATGCATTTTTCTCACCTGGGATGGCATGGGCTTCCACAGGGGACACACATTTCATGTAATTTCAGCCAAACTGAAAATTTGATTTTTGGCTCCAAATTTCAGGTCCCGACCTTACGTTCTGAGCTCAATGTGGTAAAACCCGAAAACAGAGGTTTTAGCCCTCAGACTTGATTCAGGATGCATTTTTCTCACCTGGGATGGTATGGGCTTCCTCAGTGGACACATATTTCATGTAATTTCAGCCAAACTGAAAATTTGATTTTTGGCTCCAAATTTCAGGTCCGGACCTTACGTTCTGAGCTCAATGTGGTAAAACCTATTACAGAGGTTTTAGCCCTCAGACTTGATTCAGGATGCATTTTTCTCACCTGGGATGGCATGGGCTTCCACAGGGGACACATATTTCATGTAATTTCAGCCAAACTGAAAATTTGATTTTTGGCTCCAAATTTCAGGTCCCGACCTTACGTTCTGAGCTCAATGTGGTAAAACCCGTTATAGAGGTTTTAGCCCTCAGACTTGATTCAGGATGCATTTTTCTCACCTGGGATGGCATGGGCTCCTTCGGGGGACACATATTTCATGTAATTTCAGCCAAACTGAAAATTTGATTTTTGGCTCCAAATTTCAGGTCCCAACCTTACGTTCTGAGCTCAATGTGGTAAAACCCGAAAACAGAGGTTTTAGCCCTTAGACTTGATTCAGGATGCATTTTTCTCACCTGGGATGGCATGGGCTTCTTCAGGGGACACATATTTCATGTAATTTCAGCCAAACTGAAAATTTGATTTTTGGCTCCAAATTTCAGGTCCCGACCTTACGTTCTGAGCTGAATGTTTTAAAACCTGTTATAGAGGTTTTAGCCCTCAGACTTGATTCAGGATGCATTTTTCTCACCTGGGATGGCATGGGCTTCCACAGGGGACACACATTTCATGTAATTTCAGCCAAACTGAAAATTTGATTTTTGGCTCCAAATTTCAGGTCCCGACCTTACGTTCTGAGCTCAATGTGGTAAAACCCGAAAACAGAGGTTTTAGCCCTCAGACTTGATTCAGGATGCATTTTTCTCACCTGGGATGGTATGGGCTTCCTCAGTGGACACATATTTCATGTAATTTCAGCCAAACTGAAAATTTGATTTTTGGCTCCAAATTTCAGGTCCGGACCTTACGTTCTGAGCTCAATGTGGTAAAACCTATTACAGAGGTTTTAGCCCTCAGACTTGATTCAGGATGCATTTTTCTCACCTGGGATGGCATGGGCTTCCACAGGGGACACATATTTCATGTAATTTCAGCCAAACTGAAAATTTGATTTTTGGCTCCAAATTTCAGGTCCCGACCTTCATTCTGAGCTCAATGTGGTAAAACCTGTTATAGAGGTTTTAGCCCTCAGACTTGATTCAGGATGCATTTTTCTCACCTGGGATGGCATGGGCTTCTTCGGGGGACACATATTTCATGTAATTTCAGCCAAACTGAAAATTTGATTTTTGGCTCCAAATTTCAGGTCCCGACCTTACGTTCTGAGCTCAATGTGATAAAACCCGAAAACAGAGGTTTTAGCCCTCAGACTTGATTCAGGATGCATTTTTCTCACCTGGGATGGCATGGGCTTCTTCAGTGGACACATATTTCATGTAATTTTAGCCAAACTGAAAATTTGAATTTTGGCTCCAAATTTCAGGTCCTGACCTTACGATTGAGCTCAATGTGGTAAAACCCGTTACAGAGGTTTTAGCCCTCAGATGTGATTCAGGATGCACTTTTCTCACCTGGGATGGC